>NW_025745844.1:272434-297755 GCF_021184085.1 Oncorhynchus gorbuscha
TCTGGAGAGTCTTTCATGTAAACTCTAAGTCAAGGTATGGAGGAGAATGGTGTTTTCTCAACTATAATACTTCAACACGGACCCTTGAGGGTAAGACAATACACATGCAGTAATACAATGAACCACATGGATTAAACCCAAAGAGAACAGGGTTGAACAACTGTTGTCTTGGTTGACTGTAGTATGGTGATGATGGTTGGGGCCTACAGTGGAGGACCTGCTCCAGTGTAGTATGAACAGAACAAAACCTGCTCCAATGTAGTATGAACAGAACCTGCTCCAATGTAGTATGAACAGAACAGAACCTGCTCCAATGTAGTATGAACAGAACAGAACCTGCTCCAATGTAGTATGAACAGAACAGAACCTGCTCCAGTGTAGTATGAACAGAACCTGCTCCAATGTAGTATGAACAGAACAGAACCTGCTCCAGTGTAGTATGAACAGAACAAAACCTGCTCCAGTGTAGTATGAACAGAACAGAACCTGCTCCAATGTAGTATGAACAGAACAGAACCTGCTCCAGTGTAGTATGAACAGAACAGAACCTGCTCCAGTGTAGTATGAACAGAACAAAACCTGCTCCAGTGTAGTATGAACAGAACAGAACCTGCTCCAATGTAGTATGAACAGAACAGAACCTGCTCCAATGTAGTATGAACAGAACCTGCTCCAATGTAGTATGAACAGAACAGAACCTGCTCCAGTGTAGTATGAACAGAACAAAACCTGCTCCAGTGTAGTATGAACAGAACAGAAAAGAAACCTGCTCCAATGTAGCATGAACAGAACAGAACCTGCTCCAATGTAGTTTGAACAGAACAGAACCTGCTCCAGTGTAGTATGAACAGAACAGAAAAGAAACCTGCTCCAATGTAGCATGAACAGAACAGAACCTGCTCCAATGTAGTTTGAACAGAACAGAACCTGCTCCAGTGTAGTATGAACAGAACAGAAAAGAAACCTGCTCCAATGTAGCATGAACAGAACAGAACCTGCTCCAATGTAGTATGAAGAGAACAGAACCTGCTCCAGTGTAGTATGAACAGAACAGAACCTGCTCCAATGTAGTATGAACAGAACAGAACCTGCTCCAATGTAGTATGAAGAGAACAGAACCTGCTCCAGTGTAGTATGAACAGAACAGAAAAGAAACCTGCTCCAATGTAGTATGAAGAGAACAGAACCTGCTCCAGTGTAGTATGAAGAGAACAGAACCTGCTCCAGTGTAGTATGAAGGGGACAGAACAGAACCTGCTTCAGTGTAGTATGAAGGGAACATAACCTGCTCCAGTGTAGTATGAAGGGAACAGAACAGAACCTGCTCCAGTGTAGTATGAAGAGAACAGAACAGAACCTGCTCCAGTGTAGTATGAAGGGAACAGAACAGAACCTGCTCCAGTGTAGTATGAAGAGAACAGAACAGAACCTGCTCCAGTGTAGTATGAAGGGAACAGAACCTGCTCCAGTGTAGTATGAAGAGAACAGAACAGAACCTGCTCCAGTGTAGTATGAAGGGAACAGAACAGAACCTGCTCCAGTGTAGTATGAAGAGAACAGAACCTGCTCCAGTGTAGTATGAAGAGAACAGAACAGAACCTGCTCCAGTGTAGTATGAAGGGAACAGAACCTGCTCCAGTGTAGTATGGAGGGAACAGAACCTGCTCCAGTGTAGTATGAAGAGAACAGGACAGAACCTGCTCCAGTGTAGTATGAAGGGAACAGAACCTGCTCCAGTGTAGTATGAAGGGAACAGAACCTGCTCCAGTGTAGTATGAAGGGAACAGAACCTGCTCCAGTGTAGTATGAAGAGAACAGAACCTGCTCCAGTGTAGTATGAAGGGAACAGAACAGAACCTGCTCCAGTGTAGTATGAAGGGAACAGAACCTGCTCCAGTGTAGTATGAAGAGAACAGGACCGAACCTGCTCCAATGTAGTATGAAGGGAACAGAACCTGCTCCAGTGTAGTATGAAGAGAACAGGACCTGCTCCAGTGTAGTATGAAGAGAACAGGACCTGCTCCAGTGTAGTATGAAGAGAACAGGACCTGCTCCAGTGTAGTATGAAGGGAACAGAACCTGCTCCAGTGTAGTATGAAGAGAACAGAACCTGCTCCAGTGTAGTATGAAGAGAACAGAACCTGCTCCAATGTAGTATGAACAGAACAGAACCTGCTCCAGTGTAGTATGAAGGGAACAGAACAGAACCTGCTCCAGTGTAGTATGAAGAGAACAGAACATAACCTGCTCCAGTGTAGTATGAAGGGAACAGAACAGAACCTGCTCCAGTGTAGTATGAAGAGAACAGAACAGAACCTGCTCCAGTGTAGTATGAAGGGAACAGAACAGAACCTGCTCCAGTGTAGTATGAAGAGAACAGAACCTGCTCCAGCGTAGTATGAAGAGAACAGAACAGAACCTGCTCCAGTGTAGTATGAAGGGAACAGAACCTGCTCCAGTGTAGTATGGAGGGAACAGAACCTGCTCCAGTGTAGTATGAAGAGAACAGGACCTGCTCCAGTGTAGTATGAAGGGAACAGAACCTGCTCCAGTGTAGTATGAAGGGAACAGAACCTGCTCCAGTGTAGTATGAAGGGAACAGAACCTGCTCCAGTGTAGTATGAAGAGAACAGAACCTGCTCCAGTGTAGTATGAAGGGAACAGAACAGAACCTGCTCCAGTGTAGTATGAAGGGAACAGAACCTGCTCCAGTGTAGTATGAAGAGAACAGGACCGAACCTGCTCCAATGTAGTATGAAGGGAACAGAACCTGCTCCAGTGTAGTATGAAGAGAACAGGACCTGCTCCAGTGTAGTATGAAGAGAACAGGACCTGCTCCAGTGTAGTATGAAGAGAACAGGACCTGCTCCAGTGTAGTATGAAGGGAACAGAACCTGCTCCAGTGTAGTATGAAGAGAACAGAACCTGCTCCAGTGTAGTATGAAGAGAACAGAACCTGCTCCAATGTAGTATGAAGAGAACAGAACCTGCTCCAATGTAGTATGAACTGAACAGAACCTGCTCCAATGTAGTATGAAGGGAACAGAACCTGCTCCAGTGTAGTATGAAGGGAACAGAACCTGCTCCAGTGTAGTATGAAGGAACAGAACAGAACCTGCTCCAGTGTAGTATGAAGAGAACAGAACAGAACCTGCTCCAGTGTAGTATGAAGGGAACAGAACAGAACCTGCTCCAGTGTAGTATGAAGGGAACAGAACCTGCTCCAGTGTAGTATGAAGGGAACAGAACAGAACCTGCTCCAGTGTAGTATGAAGGGAACAGAACAGAACCTGCTCCAGTGTAGTATGAAGAGAACAGAACAGAACCTGCTCCAGTGTAGTATGAAGGGAACAGAACAGAACCTGCTCCAGTGTAGTATGAAGAGAACAGAACAGAACCTGCTCCAGTGTAGTATGAAGAAGAACAGAACAGAACCTGCTCCAGTGTAGTATGAAGGGAACAGAACCTGCTCCAGTGTAGTATGGAGGGAACAGAACCTGCTCCAGTGTAGTATGAAGAGAACAGAAACCTGCTCCAGTGTAGTATGAAGGGAACAGAACCTGCTCCAGTGTAGTATGAAGGGAACAGAACCTGCTCCAGTGTAGTATGAAGGGAACAGAACCTGCTCCAGTGTAGTATGAAGAGAACAGAACCTGCTCCAGTGTAGTATGAAGGGAACAGAACCTGCTCCAGTGTAGTATGAAGGGAACAGAACCTGCTCCAGTGTAGTATGAAGGGAACAGAACCTGCTCCAGTGTAGTATGAAGGGAACAGAACCTGCTCCAGTGTAGTATGAAGGGAACAGAACCTGCTCCAGTGTAGTATGAAGGGAACAGAACCTGCTCCAGTGTAGTATGAAGAGAACAGAACCTGCTCCAGTGTAGTATGAAGGGAACAGAACCTGCTCCAGTGTAGTATGAAGGGAACAGAACAGAACCTGCTCCAGTGTAGTATGAAGGGAACAGAACCTGCTCCAGTGTAGTATGAAGAGAACAGAACCTGCTCCAGTGTAGTATGAAGGGAACAGAACCTGCTCCAGTGTAGTATGAAGAGAACAGAACCTGCTCCAGTGTAGTATGAAGGGAACAGAACCTGCTCCAGTGTAGTATGAAGGGAACAGAACCTGCTCCAGTGTAGTATGAAGAGAACAGTACCTGCTCCAGTGTAGTATGAAGGGAACAGAACCTGCTCCAGTGTAGTATGAAGGGAACAGAACCTGCTCCAGTGTAGTATGAAGGGAACAGAACAGAACCTGCTCCAGTGTAGTATGAAGGGAACAGAACCTGCTCCAGTGTAGTATGAAGAGAACAGGACCGAACCTGCTCCAATGTAGTATGAAGGGAACAGAACCTGCTCCAGTGTAGTATGAAGAGAACAGAACCTGCTCCAGCGTAGTATGAAGGGAACAGAACAGAACCTGCTCCAGTGTAGTATGAAGGGAACAGAACCTGCTCCAGTGTAGTATGGAGGGAACAGAACCTGCTCCAGTGTAGTATGAAGAGAACAGGACCGAACCTGCTCCAGTGTAGTATGAAGGGAACAGAACCTGCTCCAGTGTAGTATGAAGGGAACAGAACCTGCTCCAGTGTAGTATGAAGGGAACAGAACCTGCTCCAGTGTAGTATGAAGAGAACAGAACCTGCTCCAGTGTAGTATGAAGGGAACAGAACCTGCTCCAGTGTAGTATGAAGGGAACAGAACCTGCTCCAGTGTAGTATGAAGGGAACAGAACCTGCTCCAGTGTAGTATGAAGGGAACAGAACCTGCTCCAGTGTAGTATGAAGGGAACAGAACCTGCTCCAGTGTAGTATGAAGGGAACAGAACCTGCTCCAGTGTAGTATGAAGAGAACAGAACCTGCTCCAGTGTAGTATGAAGGGAACAGAACCTGCTCCAGTGTAGTATGAAGGGAACAGAACCTGCTCCAGTGTAGTATGAAGGGAACAGAACCTGCTCCAGTGTAGTATGAAGAGAACAGAACCTGCTCCAGTGTAGTATGAAGGGAACAGAACCTGCTCCAGTGTAGTATGAAGGGAACAGAACCTGCTCCAGTGTAGTATGAAGGGAACAGAACCTGCTCCAGTGTAGTATGAAGGGAACAGAACCTGCTCCAGTGTAGTATGAAGGGAACAGAACCTGCTCCAGTGTAGTATGAAGGGAACAGAACCTGCTCCAGTGTAGTATGAAGGGAACAGAACCTGCTCCAGTGTAGTATGAAGGAACAGAACCTGCTCCAGTGTAGTATGAAGGGAACAGAACCTGCTCCAGTGTAGTATGAAGGGAACAGAACCTGCTCCAGTGTAGTATGAAGGGAACAGAACCTGCTCCAGTGTAGTATGAAGAGAACAGAACCTGCTCCAGTGTAGTATGAAGGGAACAGAACCTGCTCCAGTGTAGTATGAAGGAACAGAACCTGCTCCAGTGTAGTATGAAGGGAACAGAACCTGCTCCAGTGTAGTATGAAGAGAACAGAACCTGCTCCAGTGTAGTATGAAGGGAACAGAACCTGCTCCAGTGTAGTATGAAGGGAACAGAACCTGCTCCAGTGTAGTATGAAGGGAACAGAACCTGCTCCAGTGTAGTATGAAGGGAACAGAACCTGCTCCAGTGTAGTATGAAGAGAACAGAACCTGCTCCAGTGTAGTATGAAGGGAACAGAACCTGCTCCAGTGTAGTATGAAGGGAACAGAACCTGCTCCAGTGTAGTATGAAGGGAACAGAACAGAACCTGCTCCAGTGTAGTATGAAGGGAACAGAACCTGCTCCAGTGTAGTATGAAGGGAACAGAACCTGCTCCAGTGTAGTATGAAGAGAACAGAACCTGCTCCAGTGTAGTATGAAGGGAACAGAACCTGCTCCAGTGTAGTATGAAGGGAACAGAACCTGCTCCAGTGTAATATGAAGGGAACAGAACAGAACCTGCTCCAGTGTAGTATGAAGGGAACAGAACCTGCTCCAGTGTAGTATGAAGAGAACAGGACCGAACCTGCTCCAATGTAGTATGAAGGGAACAGAACCTGCTCCAGTGTAGTATGAAGGAACAGAACAGAACCTGCTCCAGTGTAGTATGAAGAGAACAGAACCTGCTCCAGTGTAGTATGAAGGGAACAGAACCTGCTCCAGTGTAGTATGAAGGGAACAGAACCTGCTCCAGTGTAGTATGAAGGGAACAGAACAGAACCTGCTCCAGTGTAGTATGAAGGGAACAGAACCTGCTCCAGTGTAGTATGAAGAGAACAGGACCGAACCTGCTCCAATGTAGTATGAAGGGAACAGAACCTGCTCCAGTGTAGTATGAAGAGAACAGAACCTGCTCCAGTGTAGTATGAAGGGAACAGAACAGAACCTGCTCCAGTGTAGTATGAAGGGAACAGAACCTGCTCCAGTGTAGTATGGAGGGAACAGAACCTGCTCCAGTGTAGTATGAAGAGAACAGGACCGAACCTGCTCCAGTGTAGTATGAAGGGAACAGAACCTGCTCCAGTGTAGTATGAAGGGAACAGAACCTGCTCCAGTGTAGTATGAAGGGAACAGAACCTGCTCCAGTGTAGTATGAAGAGAACAGAACCTGCTCCAGTGTAGTATGAAGGGAACAGAACCTGCTCCAGTGTAGTATGAAGGGAACAGAACCTGCTCCAGTGTAGTATGAAGGGAACAGAACCTGCTCCAGTGTAGTATGAAGGAACAGAACCTGCTCCAGTGTAGTATGAAGGGAACAGAACCTGCTCCAGTGTAGTATGAAGGAACAGAACCTGCTCCAGTGTAGTATGAAGAGAACAGAACCTGCTCCAGTGTAGTATGAAGGGAACAGAACCTGCTCCAGTGTAGTATGAAGGAACAGAACCTGCTCCAGTGTAGTATGAAGGGAACAGAACCTGCTCCAGTGTAGTATGAAGAGAACAGAACCTGCTCCAGTGTAGTATGAAGGGAACAGAACCTGCTCCAGTGTAGTATGAAGGAACAGAACCTGCTCCAGTGTAGTATGAAGGGAACAGAACCTGCTCCAGTGTAGTATGAAGGGAACAGAACCTGCTCCAGTGTAGTATGAAGGGAACAGAACCTGCTCCAGTGTAGTATGAAGGAACAGAACCTGCTCCAGTGTAGTATGAAGGGAACAGAACCTGCTCCAGTGTAGTATGAAGGAACAGAACCTGCTCCAGTGTAGTATGAAGGGAACAGAACCTGCTCCAGTGTAGTATGAAGGGAACAGAACCTGCTCCAGTGTAGTATGAAGGGAACAGAACCTGCTCCAGTGTAGTATGAAGGGAACAGAACCTGCTCCATTGTAGTATGAAGGTAGAACAGAACCTGCTCCAGTGTAGTATGAAGAGAACAGAACCTGCTCCAGTGTAGTATGAAGGGAACAGAACCTGCTCCAGTGTAGTATGAAGGGAACAGAACCTGCTCCAGTGTAGTATGAAGGGAACAGAACCTGCTCCAGTGTAGTATGAAGAGAACAGAACCTGCTCCAGTGTAGTATGAAGGAACAGAACCTGCTCCAGTGTAGTATGAAGGAACAGAACCTGCTCCAGTGTAGTATGAAGGGAACAGAACCTGCTCCAGTGTAGTATGAAGGAACAGAACCTGCTCCAGTGTAGTATGAAGAGAACAGAACCTGCTCCAGTGTAGTATGAAGGAACAGAACCTGCTCCAGTGTAGTATGAAGGGAACAGAACCTGCTCCAGTGTAGTATGAAGGGAACAGAACAGAACCTGCTCCAGTGTAGTATGAAGGGAACAGAACCTGCTCCAGTGTAGTATGAAGAGAACAGGACCGAACCTGCTCCAATGTAGTATGACGGGAACAGAACCTGCTCCAGTGTAGTATGAAGAGAACAGGACCTGCTCCAGTGTAGTATGAAGGGAACAGAACCTGCTCCAGTGTAGTATGAAGAGAACAGACCCTGCTCCAGTGTAGTATGAAAAGAACAGAACAGAACCTGCTCCAGTGTAGTATGAAGGGAACATAACCTGCTCCAGTGTAGTATGAAGAGAACAGAACCTGCTCCAGTGTAGTATGAAGGGAACAGAACCTGCTCCAGTGTAGTATGAAGGGAACAGAACCTGCTCCAGTGTAGTATGAAGGGAACAGAACCTGCTCCAGTGTAGTATGAAGAGAACAGAACCTGCTACAGTGTAGTATGAAGGGAACAGAACCTGCTCCAGTGTAGTAAGGAAGGAACAGAACCTGCTCCAGTGTAGTATGAAGGGAACAGAACCTGCTCCAGTGTAGTATGAAGGGAACAGAACCTGCTCCAGTGTAGTATGAAGAGAACAGAACCTGCTCCAGTGTAGTATGAAGGGAACAGAACCTGCTCCAGTGTAGTATGAAGGGAACAGAACCTGCTCCAGTGTAGTATGAAGGGAACAGAACAGAACCTGCTCCAGTGTAGTATGAAGGGAACAGAACCTGCTCCAGTGTAGTATGAAGAGAACAGGACCGAACCTGCTCCAATGTAGTATGAAGGGAACAGAACCTGCTCCAGTGTAGTATGAAGAGAACAGGACCTGCTCCAGTGTAGTATGAAGGGAACAGAACCTGCTCCAGTGTAGTATGAAGAGAACAGTACAGAACCTGCTCCAGTGTAGTATGAAGGGAACAGAACCTGCTCCAGTGTAGTATGAAAAGAACAGAACAGAACCTGCTCCAGTGTAGTATGAAGAGAACAGAACAGAACCTGCTCCAGTGTAGTATGAAGGGAACAGAACCTGCTCCAGTGTAGTATGAAGGGAACAGAACCTGCTCCAGTGTAGTGAGAACAGAACAGAACCTGCTCCAGTGTAGTATGAAGGGAACAGAACCTGCTCCAGTGTAGTATGAAGAGAACAGAACAGAACCTGCTCCAGTGTAGTATGAAAAGAACAGAACAGAACCTGCTCCAGTGTAGTATGAAGGGAACAGAACAGAACCTGCTCCAGTGTAGTATGAAGGGAACAGAACCTGCTCCAATGTAGTATGAAGGGAACAGAACCTGCTCCAGTGTAGTATGAAGGGAACAGAACCTGCTCCAGTGTAGTATGAAGAGAACAGAACCTGCTCCAGTGTAGTATGAAGGGAACAGAACCTGCTCCAGTGTAGTATGAAGGGAACAGAATAGAACCTGCTCCAGTGTAGTATGAAGGGAACAAAACCTGCTCCAGTGTAGTATGAAGGGAAGAGAACCTGCTCCAGTGTAGTATGAAGGGAACAGAACAGAACCTGCTCCAGTGTAGTATGAAGAGAACAGAACCTGCTCCAGCATGCAGTGTAGTATGAGGGGAACAGAGGATGCTTCAGGAGGAATCTGGTCCAGCAGGTCGTTATAGTAACGCATGTCCACATCAGTACTCAGAGCAGCCGGTTCAGGGTCTGCTGGGACAACAACAGACATCAGCTCCCTGGGTTAGGGTCAATTCACTTTCATTCAGCTAGAACTATCCATTATAACATCAACTGTCCTCCAGTGTGTTTGTGAAGCTGTAGAATACCTGGAGTGGTTTCCTCTTGGGCTTGTCTCTTCTTGGTCCCAGGTGTCTGAGGTGTTGTGGTCTGAACCGTCTGAGATATGACAGAAAATATTCCTCAACATTTCTGCTACATGTAGAAACAGAAAACAGGTCTACAGGAAATAAAGACAGTATTGTGTATATTCAGTATGGTTTCCTGCTCCATCCACCAGTCAGTACATCCTGTGTGAGCATGCATGTGTGTTTCTGGTACAGTACCTCTGCAGGACTGTCCTGGGTGGTGAGTGCCACAGTCCTGGGGACAGATGGCACCTGGACCAGTCTCATGTTGTTCAGGTAGTGTTGATGCTGTCTCCTCCAGTCCAGACAGTCATAGATCAGACACGCCACGTCTTCAAACAGACGTGTCCCAAACCCAAGCTACAACACAACATATTAACATGGCATTTTAAGTACATTATATAAAATAATCAGAATTAAAGAAAGACCCGCACACTGCTCTTGTCAATGTTTATTGCTTAGGTGTCAGACTCTCGGCCTTCTCGTCAGAAGAAGAAGAAGAAGAAGAAGAAGAAGAAGAAGAAGAAGAAGAAGAAGAAGAACAGAAGAAGAAGAAGAAGGAGCAGCAGCAGAAGAAGCAGAAGAAGAAGAATCAGAAGCAGCAGAAGAAGAAGAAGCAGCAGCAGAAGAAGAAGAAGAATCAGCAGAAGAAGCAGAAGAAGAAGAATCAGAAGAAGCAGCAGAAGAAGAAGGTTTTGAAGAAGAAGCAGCAGCAGACGAATCAGAAGAAGAAGGAGCAGGAGCAGAAGAAAAATAATCAGAAGAAGCAGCAGCAGAAGAAGAAGAAGAAGAAGCAGCAGAAGAAGCAGAAGAAGAAGCAGCAGAAGAAGAATCAGAAGAAGAAGAAGGAGCAACAGCAGAAGAAGAAGAAGCAGAAGAAGCAGCAGCAGCTGAAGTTGCAGAAGAAGCAGAAGAAGAAGAGGAAATCACCATAGCCTCTGGGCTATCCTTGTCTTGTGGTGGCAGGATCTCTTTAATGGTGTGACTGAGGCGGGCCACATCAAACAGCTTGGAGAATGCTGAGCCACTGTTTAGCACCCCTTCCAACTGACCCCAGAACTGCTCCCGTTGTCTTCTCCTAATGTTAGTCTCTGCGTCTACCGGAACACAATAACAGCATTTAGCAACACAAATCACATTAAAATTAGATTGATTGATAGATCAATACTGTACTGACAATATGCAATACTGTCAGAAATACCTCTGCTGTGCTTGATTCAGTTTACCCTGACTGTACAATGAAACCAGTGGAACAAAACATTCAAGATCCCAGGTTTAATCAATCCAAACCCACACATTGATGCCAATCTATGTCTTACCCACATCCAGGGGTTTGTCATCACTCCCTTCCAGTGATCCCTCTGGCCGGTCTGGTCTCTGTGAGGTCAGCTTGATAACGTTGGACACATGGACCCCCAGGGAGTCCAGCACAGAGACCAGCTGAGCCTGCTGGAAGCCCACCACCAGGATGTAGTGCTGAGGACCATCGTCTGGCTCATCATCTAGACACACACACATGAAAGCATATATATATATATATGAGAGAGAGAGAGAGAGGGAGAAGAGAGGGAGAGGGAGAGAGAGAGAGAGAGAGAGAGAGAGAGAGAGAGAGAGAGAGAGAGAGAGAGAGAGAACCACCCCATCACAAAGTGACGACCAACCTCATACTAACAACCTAACAGTACTACTATACTGTATGTGTGATGATTGAGACAGAGTAGACTTCTCACCTATATACTTGTTGGTCTCATCCTCCTCGCCCCTCTTTTTCAGCTTGGTGTCCTTGGTTGGGGCGCTGGGCTCTGCCCCTTTCTTCCCCTTGTCACCTTTGGCGGCAGGCTTTGCACCACCTTTGTCTTTGGTTGGGGAGGCATTGCCAGCCTTGCCCTTACCCTTCTCCTCAGCAGCCTGGGAGAGAGTGGATTAAACTAAAGTGGTGCTAATACTGCATACTGCGGTTCAAATCCGGGTCTCCTCTGTGAAGGAAGACTGCGTTAGCCTGCTGAGCTGAAGCCTAGGCATGAACAGGTAGCGCAGGCTAGTCTTCATGTCTCAGACAAGGTTTCTTATCACCCATGTTACAATACTACTATAACTCTGACTCGATCTGACAATAACACTTCAAAAGAGTCTCTAGGAAAGCTGACTGTTGCCAGGGCGATAAGATAACTGATGATTGTTAATGGCTGTCAGGAGTTCCTTCCTACCCTCATCTCTGTGGCTCTCTTCTGCTGGTCGTTGGCCTTGACTCCCAGGAGCTGGAACTTGAGCAGTTTACCCAGCAGGTCACAGGGCAGCTCCTCTCCTGCATCCAGCAGGACCTTGGCTGCCTCCATCACCTTCATAGACAAACAACATACTTGATGTAGAATAGACAGAGACTGAGTAATAGTTCTAATTTATAGTGCAAGACTCTTTCTTTGCTGCTTTGTACATGTGTGTTTTGAAATGAATAGCCTATAGAGCACATTTGACTGAAAAATGGGTGCATTACATACCTCATAAAACATGGGTACATCCTTGGTCTTCTTGATTTTTGGGTTTCCCAGTTCATGGATCTGTGAAGCATTTCATTCATTGGTTGATAGACACTTGACTGTGAACAATCAGACTTTGTGTTTACTGACCTTTTCTAGGGTGGTGTCCCAGGTGACTACGCTGAAGAGCCTGCGTAGGGGCTGCTGTACGGCCAGCAGCAGAGCACCGATCAGCTCCTCATCCTCCAGCCTCTCTCCCACCACCAGAGAAATGCTGGCCTTCCAAGTCTCCTAGCATCATCATCATCATCATCATCATCATCATCATCATCAGACAACACTGATCAGTGAAGAACAACAACATAGCCAAGTGAAGTCACTCTCTGCTTTCGTAGCTGGCCACTTAAAGTTTAGTGTGTTTAAATAGCGTTTCACTAGCTAGATATCTAGCTTTACTAAAGTTCTAGCTAAAGATAGCAAGCTGTTAACGTCACCTACCTCCTCAAATGGTGCATTAGTGAGTCCAGTTTCCCAACCTTTGTTTCCAACTGCCGTTGCACCAGCAGCAGACACTGTCCCGCTTTTCACTCTTTTTGGTGGCATTTCCTTACCGTTGTTGGAGAGAAACTGACCTATTGACTTGAATCAAATTGCATTATATTATGAAATCTCTTGAACTTAACGTAAACTAAACCAGCCACTTCTATCTGTTAGCTTGCTAGCTGACGTTAGCTTGCATGGCTCTTCTGTGTACAGTCCCCTGACGCTTCGGTTGCTCTTGGCAACAGGTTGAAGGGGCGGGATCAGTCATGCAAAATTACATCTTACCTTTGAATTTTATTTATTTATTAATTTATGAAACAAATTGCCAAAAGACGCAATACTGAATATACCACTACTAATAGAAATCCATGTTCAACTCTCAACACAAAAAGACACATTTAATCAATTATTTTTTTTATCAGGTTTTTTCATTCAATCATAAGGAGTGACATGGAGAACAAAGCTTTGCATAGAGTGAAGCTCTGACACAGACACAGCCTTGAACCCCCCAGCAGACAGTAGTATCTCATCCTAGAGTCCTGCCGGTCACAGGACCAGACAGGCAGACAGACAGCCACAGAGGAACAGGCACAACATTCCATTACAAAAAGGTGAGAACAACTGAAACATGGATGCAACTTTCAAATTGGTCACAATTGGTGATAATATATATATGCATGTTGTGTTGTAGTTAAAGTGTTTCTGTGAGTAAAGAAGTAGTGGGTTGGTGTGATGGGCTATCGGTTACTCAGTGATGGTGGTGAATGTGAAGACCATGGAGGTTAAGAGACCGAGACTTGGATGAATAGAGTCAAAAGCCCCAATTAAAGCCCCAAAACATTGGTACATTCAGTGCCTATCAGGGTCTCCAACCTTTTCTGGCATTAGATCTACTCATTTCTTACTAGATTTTAAAATAGGCCCATTCTTCTCCTCTCCCCTGCAACTCTTCTCCGGGTCCTTGATACACAAGAGAAAGTAGTGCAGTATATTTTCTGTCAACATACCTGGTACAATAACGATTAACAAACAACTCTATAATCAGAGATTTGTTGTCAGTGTTGCTTTTCCTGGTTTTATCATTTTTTTCACTTTCAAAATTACAAATGTTGATGGAAACAACGAAATGGGATGTTCTGAGTCCATGTCACTTGTTAAATCCTCTCTGAGGACAATTTCTTTTTTAGGTCTGGAAGAAAACTAACAAAATGTAGATATCTTTGTGTAATTTTCCTGTAATTGCGCATCTGAGTGAGGAATGTGCCAGTCTAGCAATAGTTCCATACTGCTGCGCATTTCATGGCAAAGTTTTCAAATAACAGATACTCATGATATTCTTCTGCCAGGTGAGCCTACTTGCAATACATATTTAATGGGAAAGGTTTCAGGGAAAGTATTTCTGTCAACTCACATGATGGTTTATCACGTCAACTGGCTGGAGTGATGGACAAACGTGCGCACCACTCAGACAGACAGGGGCAATGTTGCTGGGAATTCATTGCCACATATTGTTAGGTTTGGCTTTTTAACATTTCCCACCCTGGCTAACCAGGGGTGGGAAAATGTCAATTTTGCGTTAATTAGATAGTAGCTGGGAGCTTGCGCTGTCTGACACTTGTGGGATTTGTTTATGACAGTTTGTTGGACAGTTTGTCGTGGAACAAGTGAAAATTGCAAGTACTTTCATAATCGTTTGGCGAGCTACTCATAGGTAGACTGCGAGCTACTCATAGGTAGACTGCGAGCTACTCATAGGTAGACTGCGAGCTACTCATAGGTAGACTGCGAGCTACTGTAGCGAATCGAACTGTTGGAGACCCCTGGTGAAAATACAGCCTACACAGGACAGCACTATCATTAATTTGCAGACGGAGAAACGTGTACTGTCAGTACGTAAAAAGTTATACGAACTTCTTACAAGCCATCCCAGGACATGTACAGTATTCCCATCCACTACAAGACCATGGTGCGAAACACCAAGATAAACTTCCCCTCCCTAGCTTCAGTCTTTCAGTCTATGCTCAAAAACTACACTAGAGCCCGTCCCACCTAGCTACATTTTATTAAGATGAATGCACTAACTGTAAATCGCTCTGGATAAGAGCGTCTGATTTATTACTAAAATGTCTAAAAAATTAAAAATAAAATACATGTAATGCAACTGTGCACTTCCCTTTCTGTTAGTATGTTTTAACGTAATACATGTAATGTATCTGCCATCAGTCTCTCACTGGCCCTGGGATGATGGAAGAGAATGCAGGAAGTTGTTCTATTTCAGTCCCTTACATTCTGTTAGCTACATTCCACAGTCTCGGGATGTGATGGTGGTTGGGTGGGGTCACAGCCCTGAAACAAAAACATCGGGCGCGTTTCATGTCATCGTTATTGCAGTCGACACACTGCTCAGCTGATAACGTCTGGAACAGTATTTACCTCTCTGGAAACACATTAATATGATATACATATAATATGGTAATCGGCTAAAATGCTCAGCAGCAGCGCGACTGCAATAAAGCGCGACCTGGAACGCACCCTGAGAGTAGAATATGGTGTTATCAGAAGGCAGACAAAGGCCTTCTGACTAAGGCAGAATATGAAGTGAAAAACATGACAAATATGTATGTGTTTCTATAACTCTTCCTTCATATTCTCATTACTCCTCGTCTTAAAACTTCCTAGTACTGTAGATACGTCTATAAAATATATTTTTTCCCCTCACTTGAAAACCAACATTTCACCCATCAAAACAGTCAGTGTAATAGCACACCATGGGCACCTGTGCTTATATATGACTTTAACATGTTCTCTGTCACAAGTCTCTATAAAGCTATAAATGTCCCTTGACCTTACCATCACCCACACACAGATCACATTATAATTGCATGATGTAAGCCTGTGTGTGTGTGTGTGTGTGTGTGTGTGTGTGTGTGTGTGTGTGTGTGTGTGTGTGTGTGTGTGTGTGTGTGTGTGTGTGTGTGTGTGTGTGTGTGTGTGTGTGTGTGTGTGTGTGTGTGTGTGTGTGTGTGTGTGTGTGTGTGTGTGTGTGTGTGTGTGTGTGTGTGTCGACATGCAGGTTGTTAATCACCATGTTTTACTTTCATTATCATGGTCATACAAACATCTGTCATTATACGATGTTATATCGGGGTCCCAAACCCTATTGAAATAGGAACATATCAACGTATTCAATTAGGTGGCAATCAGGATAATGTACAGAAGGAGAAAAAGTAGAAGCAAGTTCAAAACAAGAGCAACAACCAAACATGACGGATTTGAAAAGTTCAGATCACCCTCTACTCTGGCAGTGTAGTTCAATGATAAAGCAACGATGACAATCAACATACTTGCAAACAATGAAAACAGCTAAAACACTGAAAGAGTGTGTGAGAGCTTGTGTCTAACATTATGGGAAGACCAACTCGATGTAATGTCTTTATCGAAACAAACCGTAGCTGAGTTTGGTTATTCGTGCTAATAGCTTGCCCTGAAGTTTGGTAAGAATGAGGCAGCCATTTAGATTTGACGAGTCATCGAGCGACGTACAAAAACGACACATTCAAGCGCATCATCGTGATATCAGTCAGTACATTCAAAAACATATCATTGTTTGTGGCCGTTACAAAATACATTTTGCAGAAAAGCCTGTAGAGAGATTCAAGTTCAGCTTCACCACACAAACACCACCGCATCACGATAGGCTACTTCAGTGTTCTGTTCTAGAACACACCTGTCAGAGTGTTCAACAAGCTCAGGTCACAAAGCTGCCTGGAACTTGATTGGTTGGTTCTCTTTCCCTGACAGGACAGGAGGCGTGGCCACAGCAGCTGAAGAGCACCTGTATCGTCTTCCTTCATCTCTTCCTCTCTTCTCTCATCCCCTTCTCCAGGAGCAACACTGTCCTGTGATGTCGGCCTCAGCCTATCAGAGGAGAGATGTCCTGTGATGTCGGCCTCAGCCTATCAGAGGAGAGATGTCCTGTGATGTCGGCCTCAGCCTCTCAGAGGAGAGATGTCCTGTGATGTCGGCCTCAGCCTCTCAGAGGAGAGATGTCCTGTGATGTCGGCCTCAGCCTCTCAGAGGAGAGATGTCCTGTGATGTCGGCCTCAGCCTATCAGAGGAGAGATGTCCTGTGATGTCGGCCTCAGCCTCTCAGAGGAGAGATGTCCTGTGATGTCGGCCTCAGCCTCTCAGAGGAGAGCTGTCCTGTGATGTCGGCCTCAGCCTATCAGAGGAGAGATGTCCTGTGATGTCGGCCTCAGCCTATCAGAGGAGAGATGTCCTGTGATGTCGGCCTCAGCCTCTCAGTGAGATAAAGCAGCTTTGGTTTTGCTCTCCAGGAAAAGCTCGACCACCACCTTCCTTACGTGACTCCACTGGAAATCCGTATTTTAAATAATAAAACGTGATGAGCCAGTTGGAGTCTCACTCCGGGTCTTGGTTTTTGTTCCTTGATTGTGCGATTGGTTGGAGGCTTACGAGTCCATCTCTCCCATTGGTTTATTGGAGTAACAAGGGTGTGAGTGATAGGGTGCTCTCCTTTGGTTTGTGTTGGCAGTGTGTCTAAGTGACCTTAACCGTCACAGGGAAACCCTGGCGTTGTGCAGGGGTCATGCCCTCTGATACACATCTGTCTATTCTCCTCTGTTCAGCTCACTTCAGGAAGGTGAGTGTGTATAAATATACAACAGGGTGCCAGACAGACTAGACAGTCATCCCCTTGAACCCCTTGGGTTCCTCTACCTCTGTGATACTACAGTTCAGAGGTCAGGGTCAAAGGTCGTAGCAGGAGTGGGGGTTAAAGGATAAAGGTGATAGGGGTCATCACTCCAGGCCGAAGGTGCTGGTCTCTTCCACGGCAGTGAGCATCTTCTCGTGCAGCATGGAGAAGGATGGATATGGAGGGAGGTCCAGCCGGTTGAAACAGGTGTGAGCCCTGGGGAGGAGACAACCGCAAACACAGTGAAAACAACAACAACAATATGCTTCGGTCTGTATAATACCTTTTCATACATTATACTCAAATTGATAATACACTACATGAGTTCACTTAGCCTTACAAGTGAAGTTAGTTCCCTTGGCCTTACAAGTGAAGTTAGTTCCCTTGGTCTTACAAGTGAAGTTAGTTCCCTTGGCCTTACAAGTGAAGTTAGTTCCCTTGGCCTTACAAGTGAAGTTAGTTCCCTTGGCCTTACAAGTGTAGTCAGTTCCCTTGGCCTTACAAGTGAAGTCAGCACAGTAGTTTACCTGGGTAGAGAGGTAACTTTGCCCCATTTCTCCACACAGAACCTGCGGGGTCCGTTGCTGCCTCGGAGAGAGGCGAAACCCTCATAGGGAATACTGGAGGTACCCGTCACAAACTAACAGAACAGAAAGAAGAAGGTCGCTGTTACTCACTGTGTGTGTGTGTGTGTGTGTGTGTGTGTGTGTGTGTGTGTGTGTGTGTGTGTGTGTGTGTGTGTGTGTGTGTGTGTGTGTGTGTGTGTGTGTGTGTGTGTGTGTGTGTGTGTGTGTGTGTGTGTGTGTGTGTGTGTGTGTGTTTGTTTGTGTTTGTTTGTGTGTGTGTGTGTGTGCACCCCCACCTGTAGCAGCCTGAGTCTCTGCTCGTTGTTGAACCTCTCCACCGCCGCCCAGAACCAACGGATCACTATGTGGTTGTCATGGTAACCTGAGGGAGACAGGAAAACAGACAGACAGACAGACATGAGTCACTCAGCAGCCTGGCCTTTCTCTCTGGTAGGTCTAGTTACTTCAGCTGTTCAACCAGACAGCTAGCTAGAGTATACTGGTATATACTGGCCTTTCTCTCTGGTAGGCCTAGTTACTTCAGCTGTTCAACCAGACAGCTAGCTAGGGTATACTGGTATATACTGGCCTTTCTCTCTGGTAGGCCTAGTTACTTCAGCTGTTCAACCAGACAGCTAGCTAGGGTATACTGGTATATACTGGCCTTTCTCTCTGGGAGGCCTAGTTACTTCAGCTGTTCAACCAGACAGCTAGCTAGCTAGGGTATACTGGTATATACTGGCCTTTCTCTCTGGTAGGCCTAGTTACTTCAGCTGTTCAACCAGACAGCTAGCTAGCTAGGGTATACTGGTATATACACTTCTTTCTGTAACAGCTCTTCCTAATTGGAAAGACATGTAAACAACATTTCCTTCTACATCTGAATGGAACAATGGCCTATCTTTACTGCTGCCTGAGACCCAGACAGCAGCTCAAAATGACATTATGAAAGGTGCAATACACAAAGTTATTGTCTGTGTCTTAAATGGCACCCTATTCACTACGTAGTGCTATACCTTTGATAAGAGTTGTGCACTATATAGGGAATAGGGTGTCATTTGGGCTCCCGGTGTTCCCTCTCCCCCGTCTCCCCCTCTCTTCCTCTCCCCCCTGTTCATACCTCCTCTGTAATCTGTGTTGCTCCTCCAGCCTGCCCCCCTCTCCCCCTGTCCCTCCCCGTCTCCCCCTGTCCCTCCCCGTCTCCCCCATTCTCTTCCTCTCCCCCGTCTGTACCCATCTCCCCCTGTCTCTACCCGTCTCCCCCTGTCTCTCCCCCTGTCCTTTCCACATCTCCCCCTGTCTCTCCCCATCTCCCCCTGTCTCTCCCAGTCTCCCCCGTCTCTTCCTCTCCCCCCTGTCTCTCCCTGTCTCCCCCTTGTCTCTCAACGTCTCCCCCAGTCTCCCCCTGTCTCTCCCTGTCTCCCCCTCTCTTCCTCTCCCCCTGTCTCTCCCCATCTCCCCGTCTCTCCCCCGTCTCTCCCCATTTCCCACCCTCCCTCTTCCTCTCCCCCTGCTCATACCTCCTCTGTAATCTGTGTTGCTCCTCCAGTCCACCAGGTCTATCTCAGCGGTGCCAGCTATCACCAGCTCCAGCTCCCTGGCATCGAACACTGACACCAGCCTGGAATCCACCACCTGCATGACACAGCACAGGGCATCCAGGCTACAAACCATGACCACAACCTTTGTGGTCCTTTGTATCCCAGTTGGTAGAGGCTGGTGCTTGTAACAGTGCTGGGTTAGAGTCCCAGCACCACCCATATGTAAACTGTATACACGCATGACTGCAAGTCGCTCTGGTTAAAACAGTCTGTTAAATGGCATTTATTATTATTACAAACACAACTAAAACAAACTCAATCCCATTATACAGCCTTCCTATCACATCCTATCACATACAGCCTTCAGCTACATCTTGCCCAATTTGAATCCAGTTGTTGTTGATGTCTGTGAGCAGGAAGTTGCCCCAGTGTGTATGATGATACTGCTGAGTCTACATTTATCAGAATCTGTATCAGGAGATGTTTGAGGAGATATTTTATTCAGAAAGTCCTTGTTCTAGATCGTACCTCATAGAAGCCCCGGACCAGACTCTCTGTCTGCTGAACCACTCCCCTCTCAATACGCCACTTCACCATGCGCTCAATGTACTCCTTCTTATTCTTCTCTGACACTGGGATGTTGGCCCCGCCCGGCTTCAGCTCTCTCTCTGTGATCTACACACACAGTACATACACATGAGCTTTATAACTTACACACACACACACACACGACCTTTATAACACACACACACACACACAGTACATACACATGAGCTTTATAACACACACACACACACACACACACACAGCTTTATAACTTACACACACACACACACACACAGTACATACACATGAGCTTTATAACACACACACACACACATGAGCTTTATAACTTACACACACACACACACATAACACACACACACACACACACACACACACACACACACACACACACACACACACACACACACACACACACACACACACACACACACACACACACACACACACACACACACACACACACACACACACACACACACACACACACACACACCTGTCCGAACACCTCCTCATTGACAGTGAAGGTGAGGTCCAACATGTCCTCGATGTCGTTGTCCTTCATCCACTGGAGACTCTGGTGGAACTCCTCATCCAGATACTCCAGATCACTCAGCTCACATAGGCTATAGAATAGTAGAGCAGAGTAGAGTAGAGTGGAATGGAGTGGAATAGGGTAGAATAGAGTGGAGTGGAATAGAGTAGAATAGAGTGGAGTGGAATAGAGTAGAATAGAATAGAGTAGAATGGAGTGGAATAGAGTAGAATAAAGAAGAATGGAGTAGAATAGAGTAGAGTAAAATAGAGCAGAGTAGAGTAGAATGGAGTGGAGTAGAATAGAGTAGAGTAAAATAGAGTCGAGCAGAGTAGAGTAGAATATAGTATAATAGAGCAGAGTAGAGCAGAATAGAGCAGAGTAGAATAGAATAGAGTAGAATGGAGTAGAGAAGAATAGAGTAGAGTAAAATAGAGTAGAGTAAAATAGAGTAGAGTAGAATAGAGAAGAGTAAAATAGAGTTGAGTAAAATAGAGTAGAATAGAGTAGTGCATAATGGAGTAGAATAGAGTGGAGTGGAGTAGAATAGAGTAGAGTATAATATAGTATAATAGAGTAGAGTAAAGTAGAGTAGAGTAGAATAGAATAGAATATAGTAGAATATAGTATAATAGAGTAGAGCAGAATAGAGTAAAGTAGAATATAGTATAACAGAGTAGAGCAAAATAGAGTAGAGTATAAAATAGTAGAATAGAGTAGTGTATAATGGAGTAGAATAGAATATAGTAGAATAGAGTGGGGTAGAATAGAGTATAATAGAGTTGAGTAAAATAGAGTAGAATATAGTACAATAGAGTAGAACAGAATAGAGTAGAGTTGAATAGAATAGAGTAGAGTAGTGTAGAATGTATTTAGGCAGGAGGTCAGTTAACTCTACTAATCTACATAACCACATGTCTGGTACAGTCTTAAAATATCTGACAAATACTCTCTAGTTATATAGTATAAAGCCCTATATTCAACACTGGACCTCAAAGCCTGTTCCACAGCTGTTTTCATTGTTCCCCTGTAATCAGGGACTGATGTAGACCTGGGACACCAGGTGTGTGCAATTAACGATCATGTAGAACAGAAAACTAGCAGGGGCTGGACCTCGTAGGGTAAGAGTTGAATACCCCTGGTGTATAGCTAGAATTAGACAGTCCAGGTGGTGGATACGTACATGCGCAGCAGGCCCTTATAGAAGGGTCGAGTGAAGAAGGCATCCAGTAGGTATTGGTGGATCAGAGCCAGGCCCAGGATACGCCCGCTGAAACGGAACCTGTACAGGGAAGGAGAGAGAGGGAAGATACTTAGATTACAAATGTTATTACCCACGTCCTAGTATAGACAACAGATGGTATTACCCAGGTCTTAGTATAGACAACATGATATTACCCAGGTCCTAGTATAGACAACATGGTATTACCCAGGTCCTAGTATAGACAACATGGTATTACCCAGGTCCTAGTATAGACAACATGGTATTACCCAGGCCCTAGTATAGACAACATGGTATTACCCAGGCCCTAGTATAGACAACATGGTATTACCCAGGTCCTAGTATAGACAACAGATGGTATTACCCAGGTCCTAGTATAGACAACATGGTATTACCCAGGTCCTAGTATAGACAACATGGTATTACCCAGGTCCTAGTATAGACAACATGGTATTACCCAGGTCCTAGTATAGACAACATGGTATTACCCAGGTCCTAGTATAGACAACAGATGGTATTACCCAGGTCCTAGTATAGACAACAGATGGTATTACCCAGGTCCTAGTATAGACAACATGGTATTACCCAGGTCCTAGTATAGACAACATGGTATTACCCAGGTCCTAGTATAGACAACATGACAACATGTATTACCCAGGTCCTAGTATAGACAACATGGTATGGTATTAGACAACATGGTATTACCCAGGTCCTAGTATAGACAACATGGTATTACCCAGGTCCTAGTATAGACAACAGATGGGTATTACCCAGGTCCTAGTATAGACAACAGATGGTATTAGACCCAGGTCCTAGTATAGACCCAGGTCCTAGTATAGACAACAGATGGTATTACCCAGGTCCTAGTATAGACAACATGGTATTACCCAGGTCCTAGTATAGACAACATGGTATTACCCAGGTCCTAGTATAGACAACATGGTATTACCCAGGTCCTAGTATAGACAACAGATGGTCCTAGTATAGACAACATGGTATTACCCAGGTCCTAGTATAGACAACAGATGGTATTACCCAGGTCCTAGTATAGACAACAGATGGTATTACCCAGGTCCTAGTATAGACAACATGGTATTACCCAGGTCCTAGTATAGACAACAGATGGTATTACCCAGGTCCTAGTATAGACAACAGATGGTATTACCCAGGTCCTAGTATAGACAACAGATGGTATTACCCAGGTCCTAGTATAGACAACAGATGGTATTACCCAGGTCCTAGTATAGACAACAGATGGTATTACCCAGGTCCTAGTATAGACAACATGGTATTACCCAGGTCCTAGTATAGACAACAGATGGTATTACCCAGGTCCTAGTATAGACAACATGGTATTACCCAGGTCCTAGTATAGACAACATGGTATTACCCAGGTCCTAGTATAGACAACAGATGGTATTACCCAGGTCCTAGTATAGACAACAGATGGTATTACCCAGGTCCTAGTATAGACAACATGGTATTACCCAGGTCCTAGTATAGACAACAGATGGTATTACCCAGGTCCTAGTATAGACAACAGATGGTATTACCCAGGTCCTATTACCCAGGTCCTAGTATAGACAACATGGTATTACCCAGGTCCCAGTATAGACAACATGACAACATGGTATTACCCAGGTCCTAGTATAGACAACAGATGGTATTACCCAGGTCCTAGTAGTATAGACAACAACATGGTATTACCCAGGTCCTAGTATAGACAACATGGTATTACCCAGGTCCTAGTATAGACAACATGGTATTACCCAGGTCCTAGTTAGACAACATGGGTCCTAGTATAGACAGGTCCTAGTATAGACAACATGGTATTACCCAGGTCCTAGTATAGACAACAGATGGTATTACCCAGGTCCTAGTATAGACAACATGGTATTACCCAGGTCCTAGTATAGACAACAGATGGTATTACCCAGGTCAAGTATAGACAACATGGTATTACCCAGGTCCTAGTATAGACAACATGGTATTACCCAGGTCCTAGTATAGACAACATGGTATTACCCAGGTCCTAGTATAGACAACAGATGGTATTACCCAGGTCCTAGTATAGACAACATGGTATTACCCAGGTCCTAGTATAGACAACATGGTATTACCCAGGTCCTAGTATAGACAACATGGTATTGGTATTACCCAGGTCCTAGTATAGACAACAGATGGTATTACCCAGGTCCTAGTATAGACAACAGATGGTATTACCCAGGTCCTAGTATAGACAACATGGTATTACCCAGGTCCTAGTATAGACAACATGGTATTACCCAGGTCCTAGTATAGACAACATGGTGGTATTACCCAGGTCCTAGTATAGACAACATGGTATTACCCAGGTCCTAGTGGTATTACCCAGGTCCTAGTATAGACAACATGGTATTATTACCCAGATGGTATTACCCAGGGTCCTAATATAGACAACATGGTATTACCCAGGTCCTAGTATAGACAACATGGTATTACCCAGGTCCTAGTATAGACAACAGATGGTATTAGACAACAGATGTATTACCCAGGTCCTAGTATAGACAACATGTCCCAGTCCTAGTATAGACAACAGATGGTATTACCCAGGTCCTAGTATAGACAACAGATGGTATTACCCAGGTCCTAGTATAGACAACAGATGGTATTACCCAGGTCCTAGTATAGACAACATGGTATTACCCAGGTCCTAGTATAGACAACAGATGGTATTACCCAGGTCCTAGTATAGACAACATGGTATTACCCAGGTCCTAGTATAGACAACATGGTATTACCCAGGTCCTAGTATAGACAACATGGTATTACCCAGGTCCTAGTATAGACAACATGGTATTACCCAGGTCCTAGTATAGACAACATGATTACCCAGGTATTAGACCCAGGTCCTAGTATAGACAACATGGTATTACCCAGGTCCTAGTATAGACAACATGGTATTACCCAGGTCCTAGTATAGACAACAGATGGTATTACCCAGGTCCTAGTATAGACAATGGTCAGATGGTATTACAGATGGTATTACCCAGGTCCTAGTATAGACAACAGATGGTATTACCCAGGTCCTAGTATAGACAACATGGTATTACCCAGGTCCTAGTATAGACAACATGGTATTACCCAGGTCCTAGTATAGACAACATGGTATTACCCAGGTCCTAGTATAGACAACCCAGGTCCTAGTATAGACAACAGATGGTATTACCCAGGTCCTAGTATAGACAACATGGTATTACCCAGGTCCTAGTATAGACAACAGATGGTATTACCCAGGTCCTAGTATAGACAACAGATGGTATTACCCAGGTCCTAGTATAGACAACATGGTATTACCCAGGTCCTAGTATAGACAACATGGTATTACCCAGGTCCTAGTATAGACAACATGGTATTACCCAGGTCCTAGTATAGACAACATGGTATTACCCAGGTCCTAGTATAGACAACATGGTATTAGCCAGGTCCTAGTATAGACAACATGGTATTAACCAGGTCCTAGTATAGACAACAGATGGTATTACCCAGGTCCTAGTATAGACAACAGATGGTTTACCCAGGTCCTAGTATAGACAACAGGTATTACCCAGGTCCTAGTATAGACAACATGGTATTACCCAGGTCCTAGTATAGACAACATGGTATTACCCA
>NW_025745845.1:0-7500 GCF_021184085.1 Oncorhynchus gorbuscha
CCCTTCCTTCAAAACACCATCCTATTCCTATTATAGTGCATTCATTTGGACCAGGGACCAAAGTGTATTTATTTTTACCTTATTTAAACGAGGCAAGTCAGTTAAGAACAAATTCTTATTTTCAATGACGGCCTAGGAACAGTGGGTTAACTGCCTGTTCAGGGCAGAACGACAGATTTGTACCTTGTCAGCTCGGGGGTTTGAACTTTCAACCTTCTGGTTAGTAGTCCAACGCTCTGACCACTAGGCTACCTGTCTCGAACCACTAGGCTACCTGCCTCGAACCACTAGGCCACCTACCTCTAACCACTAGGCTACCTGCCTCTATCCACTAGGCTACCTGCCTCTATCCACTAGGCTATCTGCCTCTATCCACTAGGCTAACTTGCCTCTAACCACTAGGCTAACTTGCCTCTAACCACTAGGCTACCTTGCCTCTAACCACTAGGCTACCTGCCTCTAACCACTAGGATACCTGCCTCTAACCACTAGGCTACCTGCCTCTAACCACTAGGCTAACCTGCCTCTAACCACTAACCACTAGGCTACCTGTCTCTAACCACTAGGCTACCTGTCTCTAACCACGAGGCTACCTGTCTCTAACCACTAGGCTACCTGCCTCTAACCACTAGGCTACCTGCCTCTAACCACTAGGCTACCTGCCTCTAACCACTAGGCTAACCTGCCTCTAACCACTAACCACGAGGCTACCTGTCTCTAACCACTAGGCTACCTGCCTCTAACCACTAGGCTACCTGCCTCTAACCACTAGGCTACCTGTCTCTAACCACTAGGCTACCTGTCTCTAACCACTAGGCTACCCTGCCTCTAACCACTAGGCTACCTGCCTCTAACCACTAGGCTACCTGCCTCTAACCACTAGGCTACCTGCCTCTAACCACTAGGCTATCTGTCTCTAACCACTAGGCTACCTGTCTCTAACCACTAGGCTACCTGTCTCTAACCACTAGGCTACCTGCCTCTAACCATTGGCTACCTGCCTCTAACCACTAGGCTACCTGCCTCTAACCACTAGAGCTACCTGCACTAACCACTAGGCTATCTGTCTCTAACCACTAGGCTACCTGTCTCTAACCACTAGGCTACCTGTCTTTAACCACTAGGCTACCTGCCTCTAACCATTGGCTACCTGCCTCTAACCACTAGGCCCCTGCACTCTAACCACTAGGCTACCCTATCTCTATCCACTAGGCTACCTGACGCTATCCACTAGGCTAACTTGCTAACCACTAGGCTACCTGCCTCTAACCACTAGGCTACCTGTCTCACCACTAGTTACCTGCCTCTAACCACTAGGCTACTGTCTCTAACCACTGGGCTACCTGTCTCTAACCACTAGGCTACCTGCCTCTAACCACTAACCACTAGGCTACCTGTCTCTTAACCACTAGGCTACCTGTCTCTAACCACTAGGCTACCTGCCTCTAACCACTAACCACTAGGCTACCTGTCTCTAACCACTGGGCTACCTGCCTCTAACCACTAGGCTACCTGTCTCTAACCACTAGGCTACCTGCCTCTAACCACTAACCACTAGGCTACCTGTCTCTAACCACTAGTCTACCTGTCTCTAACCACTAGTCTACCTGTCTCTAACCTCTAGTCTACCTGTCTCTAACCACTAGTCTACCTGTCTCTAACCACTAGTCTACCTGTCTCTAACCACTAGTCTACCTGTCTCTAACCACTAGTCTACCTGTCTCTAACCTCCTAGTCTACCTGTCTCTAACCACTAACCACTAGGCTACCTGTCTCTAACCACTAGGCTACCTGTCTCAACCACTAGTCTACCTGTCTCTAACCACTAGTCTACCTGTCTCTAACCTCTAGTCTACCTGTCTCTAACCACTAACCACTAGGCTACCTGTCTCTAACCACTAGTCTACCTGTCTCTAACCACTAGTCTACCTGTCTCTACCCACTAGTCTACCTGTCACTAACCACTAGTCTACCTGTCAAACTAACCACTAGTCTACCTGTCACTAACCACTAGTCTACCTGTCACTAACCACTAGTCTACCTGTCTCTAACCACTAACCACTAGGCTACCTGTCTCTAACCACTAACCACTAGTCTACCTGTCTCTAACCACTAACCACTAGTCTACCTGTCACTAACCACTGAGTCTACCTGTCTAACCACTAGTCTACCTGTCACCTAACCACTAGTCTACCTGTCTCTAACCACTAACCACTAGTCTACCTGTCACTAACCACTAGTCTACCTGTCTCTAACCACTAACCACTAGTCTACCTGTCTCTAACCACTAACCACTAGTCTACCTGTCTCTAACCACTAGTCTACCTGTCTCTAACCACTAGTCTACCTGTCTCTAACCACTAGTCTACCTGTCTCTAACCACTAGTCTACCTGTCTCTAACCACTAGTCTACCTGTCTCCCCAGGTAGTGCACTACAAAGGGAATAGGGTGCCATTTGGGACACACACAGTGATTGCTTTTGGAATCCCTGTTACTGTCAAGCTTTGTTCACATTGGCTGTTTGAAGTGGCTCAAATCCACATTGTTTTGTATATCTGATTAAAATCTGTTATTTTTCAGACAGTCTGAACAGCCTAAAAACACATCTGATATTTCAAATCTGATCCCAGGCCATGTGACTTGTGTCTGAACGGTCAAATCTGATCCCTGGCCATGTGACTTGTGTCTGAACGGTCAAATCTGATCCCTGGCCATGTGACTTGTGTCTGAACGGTCAAATCTGATCCCTGGCCATGTGACTTGTGTCTGAACGGTCAAATCTGATCCCTGGCCATGTGACTTGTGTCTGAACGGTCAAATCGGATCCCAGGCCATGTGACTTGTGTCTGAACGGTCAAATCTGATCCCTGGCCATGTGACTTGTGTCTGAACGGTCAAATCTGATCCCTGGCCATGTGACTTGTGTCCGACCGGTCAAATCTGATCCCTGGCCATGTGACTTGTGTCTGAACGGTCAAATCTGATCCCTGGCCATGTGACTTGTGTCTGAACGGTCAAATCGGATCCCTGGCCATGTGACTTGTGTCTGAACGGTCAAATCTGATCCCAGGCCATGTGACTTGTGTCTGAACGGTCAAATCTGATCCCTGGCCATGTGACTTGTGTCTGAACGGTCAAATCTGATCCCTGGCCATGTGACTTGTGTCTGAACGGTCAAATCTGATCCCAGGCCATGTGACTTGTGTCTGAACGGTCAAATCGGATCCCTGGCCATGTGACTTGTGTCTGAACGGTCAAATCGATCCCTGGCCATGTGACTTGTGTCTGAACGGTCAAATCTGATCCCTGGCCATGTGACTTGTGTCTGAACGGTCAAATCGGATCCCTGGCCATGTGACTTGTGTCTGAACGGTCAAATCTGATCCCTGGCCATGTGACTTGTGTCTGAACGGTCAAATCGGATCCCTGGCCATGTGACTTGTGTCTGAACGGTCAAATCGGATCCCTGGCCATGTGACTTGTGTCTGAACGGTCAAATCTGATCCCTGGCCATGTGACTTGTGTCTGAACGGTCAAATCGGATCCCTGGCCATGTGACTTGTGTCTGAACGGTCAAATCGGATCCCTGGCCATGTGACTTGTGTCTGAACGGTCAAATCGGATCCCTGGCCATGTGACTTGTGTCTGAACGGTCAAATCGGATCCCTGGCCATGTGACTTGTGTCTGAACGGTCAAATCTGATCCCTGGCCATGTGACTTGTGTCTGAACGGTCAAATCGGATCCCAGGCCATGTGACTTGTGTCTGAACGGTCAAATCGGATCCCTGGCCATGTGACTTGTGTCTGAACGGTCAAATCGGATCCCTGGCCATGTGACTTGTATCTGAACGGTCAAATCTGATTCCTGGCCATGTGACTTGTGTCTGAACGGTCAAATCGGATCCCTGGCCATGTGACTTGTATCTGAACGGTCAAATCTGATTCCTGGCCATGTGACTTGTATCTGAACGGTCAAATCTGATTTATTTTCCTCAAGTGGTTTTTAGATTTTATTTGGCATTGTGATAGGGAGCACTACCACCAATAACCCACCGCGCGCACACACACACACACACACACACACACACACACACACACACACACACACACACACACACACACACACACACACACACACACACACACACGTGTCATTACTATGATGTGTGACCGTGTCAGTGTGCCCTGCGCCCGGCCTGTCACAGGAGTCGCCAGGTGTATCCTCCAACACATTGGTGCGGCAGGCTTCCGGTTTAATTGTGGATAATGTGGATAATATCACACAAAAGGACATTGAAAATGACAACGTCCATTCTCCCCATTATCACAGATGGCTTAGTGTGATTGGCTGCTTGGCTTGTCTGTCATGTATGTCATCCTATCAGGGGGAAACTGGATTCTGATCCATCCCCCTAGCCCCGCACCAGAATACACTAGTATCTTATCGCATCAGATAACACCAGACAGAGAAAACATTGGAATTCACCAGAAATCGACACACCTTTTCCCAAAGAACCGTTATTATTGTCATAAACATTAGATAAATGTCTCAGTGGGTAACTGCGGCGTTATCGTGAAGCAGTGTGAGAGAAACGCTGTCTGGGTCTGGACCTTTTCATAAAGCCTGTGTTGTAATCCTCAGATCCAACAGGAACCCTGGGCCGTGTCCAAATGGAACCCTATTCCCTATATAGTGCACTACTGTAGACCAGAGCCCTATTCCCTATATAGTGCACTACTTTAGACCAGAGCTCTACTCCCTATATAGTGCACTACTATAGACCAGAGCCCTATTCCTATATAGTGCACTACTATAGACCAGAGCCCTATTCCTATATAGTGCACTACTTTAGACCAGAGCCCTATTCCCTATATAGTGCACTACTGTAGACCAGAGCCCTATTCCCTACAGAGTGCACTACTTTAGACCAGAGCCCTATTCCCTATATAGTGCACTACTGTAGACCAGAGCCCTATTCCTATATAGTGCACTACTGTAGACCAGAGCCCTATTCCCTATATAGTGCACTACTTTAGACCAGAGCCCTATTCCCTATATAGTGCACTACTATAGACCAGAGCCCTATTCCCCTATAGTGCACTACTCTAGAACAGAGACCTATTCCTATATAGTACACTACTATAGACCAGAGCCCTATTCCCTATATAGTACACTACTATAGACCAGAGCCCTATTCCCTATATAGTACACTACATTAGACCAGAGCCCTATTCCCTATATAGTGCACTACTTTAGACCAGAGCCCTATTCCCTATATAGTACACTACTATAGACCAGAACCCTATTCCCTATATAGTACACTACTATAGACCAGAACCCTATTCCCTATATAGTACACTACTATAGACCAGAACCCTATTCCCTATGTAGTGCACTACTTTAGACCAGAGCCCTAGTCCCTATATAGTGCACTACTTTAGACCAGAGTCCTATTCCCTATATAGTGCACTACTTTAGACCAGAACCCTATTCCCTATATAGTGCACTACTTTAGACCAGAGCCCTATTCCCTATATAGTGCACTACTATAGACCAGAGCCCTATTCCCTATATAGTACACTACTTTAGACCAGAGCCCTATTCCCTATATAGTACACTACTTTAGACCAGAGCCCTATTCCCTATATAGTACACTACTATAGTCCAGAGCCCTATTCCCTATATAGTACACTACTATAGTCCAGAGCCCTATTCCCTATATAGTACACTACTATAGACCAGAGTCCTATTCCCTATATAGTGCACTACTTTAGACCAGAACCATATTCCCTATATAGTGCACTACTTTAGACCAGAGCCCTATTCCCTATATAGTGCACTACTATAGACCAGAGCCCTATTCCCTATATAGTACACTACTTTAGACCAGAGCCCTATTCCCTATATAGTGCACTACTTTAGACCAGAACCCTATTCCCTATATAGTACACTACTTTAGACCAGAGTCCTATTCCCTATATAGTACACTACTATAGAACAGCACCCTATTCCCTATATAGTGCACTACTTTAGACCAGAGCCCTATTCCCTATATAGTGCACTACTTTAGACCAGAGCCCTATTCCCTATATAGTGCACTACTTTAGACCAGAGCCCTATTCCCTATATAGTACACTACTATAGACCAGAGCCCTATTCCCTATATAGTACACTACTATAGACCAGAGCCCTATTCCCTATATAGTGCACTACTTTAGACCAGAGCCCTATTCCTATATAGTGCACTACTTTAGACCAGAGCCCTATTCCCTATATAGTGCACTACTTTAGACCAGAGCCCTATTCCTATATATAGTACTACTATAGACCAGAGCCCTATTCCTATATAGTACACTACATTAGACCAGAGCCCTATTCCCTATATAGTACACTACTTTAGACCAGAGTCCTAGTCCCTATATAGTACGCTACTATAGACCAGAGCCCTAGTCCCTATATAGTACACTACTATAGACCAGAGCCCTATTCCCTATATAGTACACTACATTAGACCAGAGCCCTATTCCCTATATAGTGCACTACTATAGACCAGAGCCCTATTCCCTATATAGTACACTACTATAGACCAGAGCCCTATTCCCTATATAGTGCACTACTATAGACCAGAGCCCTATTCCCTATATAGTACACTACTTTAGACCAGAGCCCTAGTCCCTATATAGTACACTACTTTAGACCAGAGCCCTATTCCCTATATAGTGCACTACTATAGACCAGAGCCCTAGTCCCTATATAGTGCACTACTTTAGACCAGAGTCCTATTCCCTATATAGTACACTACTTTAGACCAGAGGCCTATTCCCTATATAGTGCACTACTTTAGACCAGAGCCCTATTCCCTATATAGTGCACTACTTTAGACCAGAGCCCTATTCCCTATATAGTGCACTACTTTAGATGCATTACTCTGTAGGTGATGGGGTTACCATGTTTAATGTGGTCTCCAAATCCCCCAGGTACATGATACTGATCAACCAAGCTTCATACTGCTCCTAGAAATGTCACCTGTACTCAGAGATCTAAACCTACAGATTATGGAACAGAGCAGTAGTGGTTGGATAATCTGTGGTTGGATAATCTGTGTGTGTGTGTGTGTGTGTGTGTGTGTGTGTGTGTGTGTGTGTGTGTGTGTGTGTGTGTGTGTGTGTGTGTGTGTGTGTGTGTGTGTGTGTGTGTGTGTGTGTGTGTGTGTGTGTGTGTTTAATCTCCTCTCTGTTCTATTCACTCCCTGGTAAAGGACAGTTGGAACAACTAAATGTGTCTCTCTGTCTGTTCACCTGTCTATACAAATCACTTTCACTACTCTCAGCTCCAAAGAAAACCTGAGCAGCAGATATAGTATTACTACCTGATTACTAGACTAGTAGATATAGTATTACTACCTGATTACTAGACTAGTAGATATAGTATTACTACCTGATTACTAGACTAGTAGATATAGTATTACTACCTGATACCTGATTACTAGACTAGTAG
>NW_025745845.1:20000-30000 GCF_021184085.1 Oncorhynchus gorbuscha
CATTAACCTAAACACAACCACATTAACCTAAACACAACCACATGAACCGAAACATAACCACAACCACATTAACCTAAACACAACCACAACCACATTAACCTAAACACAACCACAACCACATTAACCTAAACACAACCACAACCACATTAACCTAAACACAACCACATTAACCTAAACACAACCACATTAACCTAAACACAACCACATTAACCTAAACACAACCACATTAACCTAAACACAACCACATGAACCGAAACACAACCACAACCACATTAACCTAAACACAACCACATTAACCTAAACACAACCACATTAACCTAAACACAACCACATTAACCTAAACACAACCACATGAACCTAAACACAACCACAACCACATTAACCTAAACACAACCACATTAACCTAAACACAAACACAACCACAACCACATTAACCCAACCACAACCACATTAACCTAAACACAACCACATTAACCTAAACACAACCACAACCACAACCACATCAACCTAAACACAAACACAACCACATTAACCTAACCACAACCACATTAACCTAACCACAACCACATTAACCTAACCACAACCACATTAACCTAACCACAACCACATTAACCTAAACACAAACACAACCACATTAACCTAACCACAACCACATTAACCCAACCACAACCACATTAACCTAAACACAACCACATTAACCTAAACACAACCACAACCACAACCACATCAACCTAAACACAAACACAACCACATTAACCTAACCACAACCACATTAACCTAACCACAACCACATTAACCTAACCACAACCACATTAACCTAACCACAACCACATTAACCTAACCACAACCACATTAACCTAAACACAACCACATTAACCTAACCACAACCACATTAACCTAAACACAACCACATTAACCTAAACACAACCACATTAACCTAAACACAACCACATTAACCTAAACACAACCACAACCACATTAACCTAAACACAACCAAAACAGATCCCCTTAAATGTAAATGTATGTAAATGTGTTTCAATGCTTTCACTTCACATACAGCATCTAGATGTTCAAAACATCCGAAGAACTGTGAACGTCCAACTGCCTGTGTGTTTTAGTGATTTCACTCCACAGAGCAGACCCGGCTAGGATGAACTGACTAAATGGGTAGTTGAAATGAGCCGGGGGGGAACCATTTTTGGGGTGGTTTCGTGCAAATGGAATTATATTAAATTCTGCTTACGTCACGCTCTACCTCAAAAAAAAAAAACATAACATTGAAATGCAGAGACTCTGAGATCACTGGGTGCTTTTGAAGTGACAGGTTGCTGTGATATCTGTATTCGTGTAAAACAGGTTCCTTCGAGCCGCCGTCAGCAGGAGACAGGCAGGAAGAGGTGCAAATGAGGATTTATTCACAGAGCGCTGGTGTATCAAGGAAGATGGTGATATTTACAAATACATATACAAAGATCTGACTTCAAAATGTCAGAAAGAGCCTCTCATCAGGTATAACCTGTCTGAACCAATAAAGAACAGCTGGGGTGTACCAGGCTCAGATACAGCCTCCCCTTAGTTACCCAACAGCTGGGGTGTACCAGGCTCAGATACAGCCTCCCCTTAGTTACCCAACAGCTGGGGTGTACCAGGCTCAGATACAGCCTCCCCTTAGTTACCCAACAGCTGGGGTGTACCAGGCTCAGATACAGCCTCCCCTTAGTTACCCAACAGCTGGGGTGTACCAGGCTCAGATACAGCCTCCCTTAGTTACCCAACAGCTGGGGTGTACCAGGCTCAGATACAGCCTCCCTTAGTTACCCAACAGCTGGGGTGTACCAGGCTCAGATACAGCCTCCCTTAGTTACCCAACAGCTGGGGTGTACCAGGCTCAGATACAGCCTCCCCTTAGTTACCCAACAGCTGGGGTGTACCAGGCTCAGATACAGCCTCCCCTTAGTTACCCAACAGCTGGGGTGTACCAGGCTCAGATACAGCCTCCCCTTAGTTACCCAACAGCTGGGGTGTACCAGGCTCAGATACAGCCTCCCCTTAGTTACCCAACAGCTGGGGTGTACCAGGCTCAGATACAGCCTCCCCTTAGTTACCCAACAGCTGGGGTGTACCAGGCTCAGATACAGCCTCCCCTTAGTTACCCAACAGCTGGGGTGTACCAGGCTCAGATACAGCCTCCCCTTAGTTACCCAACAGCTGGGGTGTACCAGGCTCAGATACAGCCTCCCCTTAGTTACCCAACAGCTGGGGTGTACCAGGCTCAGATACAGCCTCCCCTTAGTTACCCAACAGCTGGGATGTACCAGGCTCAGATACAGCCTCCCCTTAGTTACCCAACAGCTGGGGTGTACCAGGCTCAGATACAGCCTCCCCTTAGTTACCCAACAGCTGGGGTGTACCAGGCTCAGATACAGCCTCCCTTAGTTACCCAACAGCTGGGGTGTACCAGGCTCAGATACAGCCTCCCTTAGTTACCAAACAGCTGGGGTGTACCAGGCTCAGATACAGCCTCCCCTTAGTTACCCAACAGCTGGGGTGTACCAGGCTCAGATACAGCCTCCCTTAGTTACCCAACAGCTGGGGTGTACCAGGCTCAGATACAGCCTCCCCTTAGTTACCCAACAGCTGGGGTGTACCAGGCTCAGATACAGCCTCCCCTTAGTTACCCAACAGCTGGGGTGTACCAGGCTCAGATACAGCCTCCCCTTAGTTACCCAACAGCTGGGGTGTACCAGGCTCAGATACAGCCTCCCTTAGTTACCCAACAGCTGGGGTGTACCAGGCTCAGATACAGCCTCCCTTAGTTACCCAACAGCTGGGGTGTACCAGGCTCAGATACAGCCTCCCCTTAGTTACCCAACAGCTGGGGTGTACCAGGCTCAGATACAGCCTCCCCTTAGTTACCCAACAGCTGGGGTGTACCAGGCTCAGATACAGCCTCCCCTTAGTTACCCAACAGCTGGGGTGTACCAGGCTCAGATACAGCCTCCCCTTAGTTACCCAACAGCTGGGGTGTACCAGGCTCAGATACAGCCTCCCCTTAGTTACCCAACAGCTGGGGTGTACCAGGATCAGATACAGCCTCCCCTTAGTTACCCAACAGCTGGGGTGTACCAGGCTCAGATACTGCCTCCCCTTGAATCCCCTTATTCTGGTCTCTACACCCCTCCCCCCTCCCCTTATTCTGGTCTCTACACCCCTCCCCTTATTCTGGTCTCTACACCCCTCCCCTTATTCTGGTCTCTACACCCCTCCCCTTATTCTGGTCTCTACACCCCTCCCCTTATTCTGGTCTCTACACCCCTCCCCTTATTCTGGTCTCTACACCCCTCCCCTTATTCTGGTCTCTACACCCCTCCCTTATTCTGGTCTCTACACCCCTCCCCTTATTCTGGTCTCTACACCCCTCCCCTTATTCTGGTCTCTACACCCCTCCCCTTATTCTAGTCTCTACACCTCTCCCCTTATTCTGGTCTCTACACCCCTCCCCTTATTCTGGTCTCTACACCCCTCACCCCTCCCCTTATTCTGGTCTCTACACCCCTCACCCCTCCCCTTATTCTGGTCTCTACACCCTCCCCTTATTCCGGTCTCTACACCCCCCCCATATTCTGGTCTCTACACCGCTCCCCTTATTCTGGTCTCTACACCCCTCACCCCTCCCCTTATTCTGGTCTCTACACCCCTCACCCCTCCCCTTATTCTGGTCTCTACACCCCTCCCCTTATTCTGGTCTCTACACCCCCCATATTCTGGTCTCTACACCCCCCCTTATTCTGGTCTCTACACCACTCCCTTATTCTGGTCTCTACACCCCTCACCCCTCCCCTTATTCTGGTCTCTACACCCCTCCCCCTCCCTTATTCTGGTCTCTACACCCCTCCCCTTATTCCGGTCTCTACACCCCTCACCCCTCCCCTTATTCTGGTCTCTACACCCCTCCCCCTCCCCTTATTCTGGTCTCTACACCCCTCCCCTTATTCTGGTCTCTACACCCCTCCCCTTATTCTGGTCTTTACACCCCTCCCCTTATTCTGGTCTCTACACCCCTCACCCCTCCCCTTATTCTGGTCTCTAAACCCCTCCCCTTATTCTGGTCTCTACACCCCTCCCCTTATTCTGGTCTCTACACCCCTCCCCTTATTCCGGTCTCTACACCCCTCCCCTTATTCCGGTCTCTACACCCCTCCCACCTCCCCTTATTCTGGTCTCTACACCCCTCACCCCTCCCCTTATTCTGGTCTCTACACCCCTCCCCTTATTCTGGTCTCTACACCCCTCCCCTTATTCTGGTCTCTACACCCATCCCCTTATTCTGGTCTCTAGACCCCTCCCCTTATTCTGGTCTCTACACCCCTCCCCTTATTCTGGTCTCTACACCCCTCACCCCTCCCCTTATTCTGGTCTCTACACCCCTCCCCTTATTCTGGTCTCTACACCCCTCCCCTTATTCTGGTCTCTACACCCCTCCCCTTATTCTGGTCTCTACACCCCTCCCCTTATTCCGGTCTCTACACCCCTCCCCTTATTCCGGTCTCTACACCCCTCCCACCTCCCCTTATTCTGGTCTCTACACCCCTCACCCCTCCCCTTATTCTGGTCTCTACACCCCTCCCCTTATTCTGGTCTCTACACCCTCCCCTTATTCTGGTCTGTACATGTTTAATGATGCTTGAGACAGACACAACATGCCAAGAGTCTCTCTCTCTCTCTCTCTCTCTCTCTCTCTCTCTCTCTCTCTCTCTCTCTCTCTCTCTCTCTCTCTCTCTCTCTCTCTCTCTCTCTCTCTCTCTCTCTCTCTCTCTCTCTCTCTCTCTCTCTCTCTCTCTCTCTCTCTCTCTCTCTCTCTCTCTCTTTTCCTCTCTACTCCTCTCTCTCTCCCTCCCTCTCCCTCTCTCCTCCTACACTATTACTTATCCTCCTTGTATCCTCTTCCATCCTCTCTCTCCCTCTCTCCCTCTACCCCTCTCTCCCTCCCTCTTTCTCTGTCTCTCTCTCCCTCTACCCCTCTCTCCCTCCTCTCTCTCCCTCTTCCCTCTCACTCTCTCCTTTTCGCCATCACCATTCATCCAAGCAACGATCCCCCAGTAACCATACCTCCCCTGTCTCCCCTACATATCTATATGCTCCTGTCCTCCCTGTATTTCCTACACATATCATTCCCTCGTCTTCTCCTGTCTGTTCCTGCCCATGCTAAGAGCTATCTGATGAAAACTTAATGGGCTCACATTATTGATGCAGCCTGGAGATTGTTTCATTCATGGTGATAAAACACTACCTTCCATCCCTCTACCTCTCCTCTCCTCCATCTCTCTACCTCTCCTCTCCTCCATCTCTCTACATCTCCTCTCCTCCATCCCTCTACCCCCATCCCTCTACCTCTCCTCTCCTCCATCCCTCTACCTCTCCTCTACCCCCATCTCTCTACCTCTCCTCTCCTCTCCTCGAGTCCTCTCCTCCATCTCTCTACCTCTCCTCTCCTCCATCTCTCTACCTCTCCTCTCCTCCATCTCTCTACCTCTCCTCTCCTCCATCTCTCTACATCTCCTCTCCTCCATCCCTCTACCCCCATCCCTCTACCTCTCCTCTCCTCCAGTCCTCTCCTCCATCTCTCTACCTCTCCTCTCCTCCAGTCCTCTCCTCCATCTCTCTACCTCTCCTCTCCTCCATCCCTCTACCTCTCCTCTCCTCCATCTGTCTACCTCTCCTCTCCTCCAGTCCTCTCCTCCATCTCTCTACCTCTCCTTTCCTCCATCTCTCTACCTCTCCTCTCCTCCATCTCTCTACCTCTCCTCTCCTCTCCTCCATCCCTCTACCTCTCCTCTCCTCTCCTCCATCTCTCTACCTCTCCTCCTCTCCTCTCCTCCATCTCTCTACCTCTCCTCCTCTCCTCTCCTCCATCCCTCTACCTCTCCTCCTCTCCTCTCCTCCATCCCTCTACCTCTCCTCTCCTCCATCTCTCTACCTCTCCTCTACTCTCCTCCATCCATTTATCCCTCCATCTCTCTACCTCTCCTCTCCTCTCCTCCATCCCTCTACCTGTCCTCTCCTCCATCCATTTATCCCTCCATCCCTCTACCTCTCCTCCTCTCCTCCATCTCTCTACCTCTCCTCCTCTCCTCTCCTCCATCCCTCTACCTTTCCTCTCCTCCATCCCTCTACCTCTCCTCTCCTCCATCCCTCTACCTCTCCTCCTCTCCTCTCCTCCATACCTCTACCTCTCCTCTCCTCCATCCCTCTACCTCTCCTCCTCTCCATCCCTCTACCTCTCCTCTCCGCCAGTCCTCTCCTCCATCTCTCTACCTCTCCTCTCCTCTCCTCTCCTCCATCTCTCTACCTCTCATCTCCTCTCCTCCATCCATTTATCCCTCCATCCCTCTACCTCTCCTCTCCTCCATCCCTCTACCTCTCCTCTCCTCTCCTCTCCTCCATCTCTCTACCTCTCCTTTCCTCCATCTCTCTACCTCTCCTCTCCTCTCCTCCATCCATTTATCCCTCCATCCCTCTACCTCTCCTCTCCTCTCCTCCATCTCTCTACCTCTCCTCCTCTCCTCTCCTCTTTCCCTCTACCTCTCCTCCATCCCTCTACCTCTCCTCTCCTCTCCTCCATCTCTCTACCTCTCCTCTATCTCTACCTCTCCTCTCCTCTCCTCCATCCCTCTACCTCTCCTCTCCTCTCCTCCATCCCTCTACCTCTCCTCTCCTCCATCCATTTATCCCTCCATCTCTCTGCCTCTCCTCTCCTCTCCTCCATCCCTCTACCTCTCCTCTCCTCCATCCCTCTACCTCTCCTCCTCTCCTCTCCTCCATCCCTCTAACTCTCCTCTCCTCCATCCCTCTACCTCTCCTCCTTTCCTCTCCTCCATCCCTATACCTTTCCTCTCCTCCATCCCTCTACCTCTCCTCTCCTCCATCCCTCTACCTCTCCTCCTCTCCTCTCCTCCATACCTCTACCTCTCCTCTCCTCCATCCCTCTACCTCTCCTCCTCTCCATCCCTCTACCTCTCCTCTCCGCCAGTCCTCTCCTCCATCTCTCTACCTCTCCTCTCCTCTCCTCTCCTCTCCTCTCCTCTCCTCTCCTCTCCTCTCCTCTCCTCTCCTCTCCTCTCCTCTCCTCTCCTCTCCTCTCCTCCATCTCTCTACCTCTCATCTCCTCTCCTCCATCCCTCTACCTCTCCTCTCCTCCATCCCTCTACCTCTCCTCTCCTCTCCTCCAGTCCTCTCCTCCATCTCTCTACCTCTCCTTTCCTCCATCTCTCTACCTCTCCTCTCCTCTCCTCCATCCATTTATCCCTCCATCCCTCTACCTCTCCTCTCCTCCATCTCTCTACCTCTCCTCTACTCTCCTCCATCCATTTATCCCTCCATCTCTCTACCTCTCCTCCTCTCCTCTCCTCCATCCCTCTACCTCTCCTCTCCTCCATCTCTCTACCTCTCCTCTACTCTCCTCCATCCATTTATCCCTCCATCTCTCTACCTCTCCTCCTCTCCTCTCCTCCATCTCTCTACCTCTCCTCCTCTCCTCTCCTCCATCCCTCTACCTCTCCTCCTCTCCTCTCCTCCATCCCTCTACCTCTCCTCTCCTCCATCCCTCTACCTCTCCTCTCCTCTCCTCCATCCATTTATCCCTCCATCCCTCTACCTCTCCTCCTCCTCCCTCCATCTCTCTACCTCTCCTCCTCTCCTCTCCTCCATCCCTCTACCTCTCCTCTCCTCTCCTCCATCTCTCTACCTCTCCTCTCCTCCATCTCTCTACCTCTCCTCTCCTCTCCTTCATCTCTCTACCTCTCCTCTCCTCCATCCCTCTACCTCTCCTCTCCTCCATCCCTCTACCTCTCCTCTCCTCTCCTCCATCCATGTATCCCTCCATCTCTCTACCTCTCCTCCATCTCTCTCCTCTCCTCCATCCCTCTACCTCTCCTCCCCTCCATCCTCACATCAATCTGCCTACCAGGAGGGAGAGAGACGTACTGATGAGACTGGCTGTGTGGGAATGTTACGCGGTTTCTCATCACACACACACAACCACCAGCATAACCTGGCCACATCATCGCGTCATTGTGCATCGCTTCAGTGTCTGTCTCTCTCTCTCTCTCTCTGTGTGTGTGTGTGTGTGTGTGTGTGTGTGTGTGTGTGTGTGTGTGTGTGTGTGTGTGTGTGTGTGTGTGTGTGTGTGTGTGTGTGTGTGTGTGTGTGTGTGTGTGTGTGTAGTTTATGGGTGTATATTAGGGATTAATGGGCTTGCAATCTGTTGGTTCTTAATCATTCTGTTTGTATCATGTCTGGGTCGCTCAGAGAGAAAATGTAAATTGTCTCCACGAGCAGATACCGTAAAGCTCTGTGTATAGGCTGTTTCTTGGGACATACCGTAAAGCTCTGTGTATAGGCTGTTTCTTGGGACATACCGTAAAGCTCTGTGTATAGGCACACATCTGTTTCTTGGGACATACCGTAAAGCTCTGTGTATAGGCTGTTTCTTGGGACATACCGTAAAGCTCTGTGTATAGGCTGTTTCTTGGGACATACCGTAAAGCTCTGTGTATAGGCTGTTTCTTGGGACATACCGTAAAGCTCTGTGTATAGGCACACATCTGTTTCTTGGGACATACCGTAAAGCTCTGTGTATAGGCACACATCTGTTTATTGGGACATACCGTAAAGCTCTGTGTATAGGCACACATCTGTTTCTTGGGACATACCGTAAAGCTCTGTGTATAGGCTGTTTCCTGGGACATACCGTAAAGCTCTGTGTATAGGCACACATCTGTTTCTTGGGACATACCGTAAAGCTCTGTGTATAGGCTGTTTCTTGGGACATACCGTAAAGCTCTGTGTATAGGCTGTTTCCTGGGACATACCGTAAAGCTCTGTGTATAGGCACACATCTGTTTCTTGGGACATACCGTAAAGCTCTGTGTATAGGCTGTTTCTTGGGACATACCGTAAAGCTCTGTGTATAGGCTGTTTATTGGGACATACCGTAAAGCTCTGTGTATAGGCTGTTTATTGGGACATACCGTAAAGCTCTGTGTATAGGCTGTTTCTTGGGACATACCGTAAAGCTCTGTGTATAGGCTGTTTCTTGGGACATACCGTAAAGCTCTGTGTATAGGCACACACCTGTATGTTCATTTCATGTTAAGTCTAATCTATCATACAAACACATTTCAAAAGACAACTCCCATTTCTCCCATTGTTTCACCATGAAAGTGTGAGAGAGTTTTATTAATAAAATCCGTAGCTTCAACTCAAGGGGTTGTTATCTATATTCAGCCAACTGTCAACTCAAGGGGTTGTTATCTATATTCAGCCAACTGTCAACTCAAGGGGTTGTTATCTACATTTAGCCAACTGTCAACTAAAGGGGTTGCTTTTTCTCCAGAGGAAAGTCTCTCAGGCTGAAGGATTCTGCTTCCTTAGACTTCCTTGAGTCCAGTGGTACACACACACACACACACACACACACACACACACACACACACACACACACACACACACACACACACACACACACACACACACACACACACACACACACACACACACACACACACACACACACACACACACACACTCCCATGACGTACCCATGATGGAGACGTCGTACTCGATGAGTAGCGTAGCCTCCTGTCCACACTGTTTGAGGATGGACATGGCCTCTGCATGGGATGTCCCGTGAAGACGGATCCCATCGATACTCAGGAGCCTGTCCCCTGGCTTCACCGTACCCTCCCTGAGGAGAGAGGAGAGGGGAGGGAGGGGGAGGAGAGGGAGGGGAGGGGAAGGAGGGAGAGAGGGGAGAGAGAGGCAGGGGGAAAGAGAGGCAGGGGACAGATGGAGGGAGGGAAATGAGAGGGGGAGGGAGGGAAGGAAGGAGGGAGGAGAGAGGGGAGGGAAGGATAGAGAGAAAGAGAGAGAGGGGAGAGGGGAGGGAGGGAGGGAGGGAGGGAAGGAGAGAGGGGGAGAGAGGGGGAGAGAGGGAAAGAAA
>NW_025745845.1:32500-42500 GCF_021184085.1 Oncorhynchus gorbuscha
AAAGATTAAACATCATCCATTCACGTTCCTCTCTCTCTCCGAGGGGATAAAGATTAAACATCATCCATTCACGTTCCTCTCTCCGGGGAGATTAAACATCATCCATTCACATTCCTCTCTCGAGGAGATAAAGATTAAACATCATCCATTCACGTTCCTCTCTCTCTCCGAGGGGATAAAGATTAAACATCATCCATTCACGTTCCTCTTTCTCCGAGGAGATAAAGATTAAACATCATCCATTCACGTTCCTCTCTCTCTCCGAGGGGATAAAGATTAAACATCATCCATTCACGTTCCTCTCTCCGGGGAGATTAAACATCATCCATTCACATTCCTCTCTCCGAGGAGATAAAGATTAAACATCATCCATTCACGTTCCTCTTTCTCCGAGGAGATAAAGATTAAACATCATCCATTCACATTCCTCTCTCTCTCCGAGGAGATAAAGATTAAACATCATCCATTCACGTTCCTCTCTCCAGGGCGATTAAACATCATCCATTCACGTTCCTCTCTCCGAGGAGATAAATATTAAACATCATCCATTCACGTTCCTCTCACTCCGAGGAGATAAAGATTAAACATCATCCATTCACGTTCCTCTCTCCGAGGAGATAAAGATTAAACATCATCCATTCACGTTCCTCTCTCCAGGGAGATTAAACATCATCCATTCACGTTCCTCTCTCCAGGGAGATTAAACATCATCCATTCACGTTCCTCTCTCCAGGGAGATTAAGCATCATCCATTCACGTTCCTCTCTCCAGGGAGATTAAGCATCATCCATTCACGTTCCTCTCTCCAGGGAGATTAAACATCATCCATTCACGTTCCTCTCAGCGAGAAGATAAAGATTAAACATCATCCATTCACGTTCCTCTCTCCAGGGAGATTAAGCATCATCCATTCACGTTCCTCTCTCCAGGGAGATTAAACATCATCCATTCACGTTCCTCTCAGCGAGAAGATAAAGATTAAACATCATCCATTCATGTTCCTCTCTGCGAGGAGATAAAGATTAAACATCATCCATTCATGTTCCTCTCTGCGAGGAGATAAAGATTAAACATCATCCATTCATGTTCCTCTCTGCGAGGAGATAAAGATTAAACATCATCCATTCACGTTCCTCTCTCCGGGGCGATTAAACATCATCCATTCACGTTCCTCTCTCCAGGGAGATTAAACATCATCCATTCACGTTCCTCTCTCCAGGGAGATTAAACATCATCCATTCACGTTCCTCTCTCCAGGGAGATTAAACATCATCCATTCATGTTCCTCTCTGCGAGGAGATAAAGATTAAACATCATCCATTCATGTTCCTCTCTGCGAGGAGATAAAGATTAAACATCATCCATTCACGTTCCTCTCTCCAGGGAGATTAAACATCATCCATTCACGTTCCTCTCTCCAGGGAGATTAAACATCATCCATTCATGTTCCTCTCTGCGAGGAGATAAAGATTAAACATCATCCATTCACGTTCCTCTCTCCAGGGAGATTAAACATCATCCATTCACGTTCCTCTCTCCAGGGAGATTAAACATCATCCATTCATGTTCCTCTCTGCGAGGAGATAAAGATTAAACATCATCCATTCATGTTCCTCTCTGCGAGGAGATAAAGATTAAACATCATCCATTCATGTTCCTCTCTGCGAGGAGATAAAGATTAAACATCATCCATTCACGTTCCTCTCTCCAGGGAGATTAAACATCATCCATTCATGTTCCTCTCTGCGAGGAGATAAAGACACAACAATAAAACTCACTTGTTGAATTGATGACGGAGAGTAATGAGCTGTGGCAACATCTCTGTAGCGTGGACCTTCAAGTTAACTTCCCTCTCTTCAAAGACCGAGGATAACTCACTAAGTGTGTCTCCCAAATGGACCCCTATTCCCTACATAGTGCACTACTTTTGACCAGAGCCCTATGGAACCCTATTCCCTACATAGTGCACTACTTTTGACCAGAGCCCTATGGAACCCTATTCCCTACATAGTGCACTACTTTTGACCGGAGCCCTATGGACCCCTATTCCCTACATAGTGCACTACTTTTGACCAGAGCCCTATGGAACCCTATTCCCTACATAGTGCACTACTTTTGACCAGAGCCCTATGGAACCCTATTCCCTATATAGTGCACTACTTTTGACCAGAGCCCTATGGACCCTAACATTAGCAGTGTAGGGAATAGGGAGCTATTTAGGTCGCATTTCTAAAAGTTTGTTCCTAGTCGTTTTAATGAAGCTTCATTCCAACTGGGTAAATAGAGTCAACTAGAAGGTCATATTCTGTAGTCATATTCAGATCGCTTTCCTTTCCTCCGTACCCCAGTCAAACGGCTTCACACACACACACACACACACACACACACACACACACACACACACACACACACACACACACACACACACACACACACACACACACACACACACACACACACACACACACGCACACACACACGCACACACACGCACGCACACGTGACAGCTCGGATGACAAAGCCGAACGTCTGTCTCTGGGGAGAACATTCTGCCTTCTTTGTGCAGAGTCACCTCAACGCTTTTGAACATCAGCCCAGAGCCCTGAACAGCTGAGGAGAGAAGAGCAAAGACTATATGAACACATCACTACCTCCACAGTTACATCATTACACAGTCTGGGAGAGGAGACATCATTACACAGTCTGAGAGAGGAGACATCATTACACAGTCTGTCTGGGAGAGGAGACATCATTACACAGTCTGGGGGAGGAGACATCATTACACAGTCTGGGAGAGGAGACATCATTACACAGTCTGAGAGAGGAGACATCATTACACAGTCTGTCTGGGAGAGGAGACATCATTACACAGTCTGGGAGAGGAGACATCATTACACAGTCTGGGAGAGGAGACATCATTACACAGTCTGGGAGAGGAGACATCATTACACAGTCTGGGAGAAGAGACATCATTACACAGTCTGGGAGAGGAGACATCATTACACAGTCTGGGAGAGGAGACATCATTACACAGTCTGGGAGAGGAGACATCATTACACAGTCTGGGAGAGAGGAGACATCATTACACAGTCTGGGAGAAGAGACATCATTACACAGTCTGGGAGAGGAGACATCATTACACAGTCTGGGAGAGGAGACATCATTACACAGTCTGGGAGAGGAGACATCATTACACAGTCTGGGAGAGGAGACATCATTACACAGTCTGGGAGAGGAGACATCATTACACAGTCTGGGAGAGGAGACATCATTACACAGTCTGAGAGAGGAGACATCATTACACAGTCTGGGAGAGAAGACATCATTACACAGTCTGGGAGAGGAGACATCATTACACAGCCTGGGAGAGGAGACATTATTACACAGTCTGTCTGGGAGAGGAGACATCATTACACAGTCTGTCTGGGAGAGGAGACATCATTACACAGTCTGGGAGAGGAGACATCATTACACAGTCTGAGAGAGGAGACATCATTACACAGTCTGAGAGAGGAGACATCATTACACAGTCTGGGAGAGGAGACATCATTACACAGTCTGAGAGAGGAGACATCATTACACAGTCTGGGAGAGGAGACATCATTACACAGTCTGGGAGAGGAGACATCATTACACAGTCTGGGAGAGGAGACATCATTACACAGTCTGAGAGAGGAGACATCATTACACAGTCTGAGAGAGGAGACATTATTACACAGTCTGTCTGGGAGAGGAGACATCATTACACAGTCTGGGAGAGGAGACATCATTACACAGTCTGGGAGAGGAGACATCATTACACAGTCTGTCTGAATGTAAAGCTCTGCATCAGGGAGAGGAGACATCATTACACAGTCTGGGAGAGGAGACATCATTACACAGCCTGTCTGAATGTAAAGCTCTGCATCAGGGAGAGGAGACATCATTACACAGCCTGTCTGAATGTAAAGCTCTGCATCAGGGAGAGGAGACATCATTACACAGTCTGTCTGAATGTAAAGCTCTGCATCAGGGAGAGGAGACATCATTACACAGTCTGGGAGAGGAGACATCATTACACAGTCTGGGAGAGGAGACATCATTACACAGTCTGGGAGAGGAGACATCATTACACAGTCTGGGAGAGGAGACATCATTACACAGTCTGGGAGAGGAGACATCATTACACAGTCTGGGAGAGGAGACATCATTACACAGTCTGAGAGAGGAGACATCATTACACAGTCTGAGAGAGGAGACATCATTACACAGTCTGGGAGAGGAGACATCATTACACAGTCTGGGAGAGGAGACATCATTACACAGTCTGAGAGAGGAGACATCATTACACAGTCTGGGAGAGGAGACATCATTACACAGCCTGTCTGAATGTAAAGCTCTGCATCAGGGAGAGGAGACATCATTACACAGTCTGGGAGAGGAGACATCATTACACAGCCTGTCTGAATGTAAAGCTCTGCATCAGGGAGAGGAGACATCATTACACAGCCTGTCTGAATGTAAAGCTCTGTATCAGGGAGAGGAGACATCATTACACAGTCTGGGAGAGGAGACATCATTACACAGCCTGTCTGAATGTAAAGCTCTGCATCAGGGAGAGGAGACATCATTACACAGTCTGGGAGAGGAGACATCATTACACAGCCTGTCTGAATGTAAAGCTCTGCATCAGGGAGAGGAGACATCATTACACAGTCTGGGAGAGGAGACATCATTACACAGCCTGTCTGAATGTAAAGCTCTGTATCAGGGAGAGGAGACATCATTACACAGCCTGTCTGAATGTAAAGCTCTGCATCAGGGAGAGGAGACATCATTACACAGTCTGGGAGAGGAGACATCATTACACAGCCTGTCTGAATGTAAAGCTCTGCATCAGGGAGAGGAGACATCATTACACAGTCTGTCTGAATGTAAAGCTCTGCATCAGGGAGAGGAGACATCATTACACAGCCTGTCTGAATGTAAAGCTCTGCATCAGGGAGAGGAGACATCATTACACAGTCTGGGAGAGGAGACATCATTACACAGTCTGGGAGAGGAGACATCATTACACAGTCTGTCTGAATGTAAAGCTCTGCATCAGGGAGAGGAGACATCATTACACAGTCTGGGAGAGGGAGACATCATTACACAGCCTGTCTGAATGTAAAGCTCTGCATCAGGGAGAGGAGACATCATTACACAGCCTGTCTGAATGTAAAGCTCTTACACAGTCATCAGGGGAGAGGAGAGAGGAGACATCATTACACAGTCTGTCTGAATGTAAAGCTCTGCATCAGGGGAGAGGAGACATCATTACACAGTCTGGGAGAGGAGACATCATTACACAGTCTGGGGAGAGGAGACATCATTACACAGTCTGGGAGAGGAGACATCATTACACAGTCTGGGAGAGGAGACATCATTACACAGTCTGTCTGAATGTAGATCAGGAGAGGAGACATCATTACACAGTCTGGGAGAGGAGACATCATTACACAGTCTGAATGTAAAGCTCTGCATCAGGAGAGGAGACATCATTACACAGTGTCTGAATGTAAAGATCAGGAGACATCATTACACAGTCTGGGAGATCAGGGAGACATCATTACACAGCCTGTCTGGAGAGGAGACATCATTACACAGTCTGAATGTAAAGCTCTGCAGGAGACATCATTACAGTCTGTCTGAATGTCTCTGCATCAGGGAGAGGAGACATCATTACACAGCCTGTCTGAATGTAAAGCTCTGCATCAGGGAGAGGAGACATCATTACACAGTCTGGGAGAGGAGACATCATTACACAGCCTGTCTGAATGTAAAGCTCTGCATCAGGGAGAGGAGACATCATTACACAGCCTGTCTGAATGTAAAGCTCTGCATCAGGGAGAGGAGACATCATTACACAGTCTGGGAGAGGAGACATCATTACACAGCTGAGAGAGGAGACTGTCTGTCTGAATGTAAAGCTCTGCATCAGGGGAGAGGAGACATCATTACACAGTCTGGGAGAGGAGACATCATTACACAGCCTGTCTGAATGTAAAGCTCTGCATCAGGGAGAGGAGACATCATTACACAGCCTGTCTGAATGTAAAGCTCTGCATCAGGGAGAGGAGACATCATTACACAGTCTGGGAGAGGAGACATCATTACACAGTCTGGGAGAGGAGACATCATTACACAGTCTGTCTGAATGTAAAGCTCTGCATCAGGGAGAGGAGACATCATTACACAGTCTGGGAGAGGAGACATCATTACACAGCCTGTCTGAATGTAAAGCTCTGCATCAGGGAGAGGAGACATCATTACACAGCCTGTCTGAATGTAAAGCTCTGCATCAGGGAGAGGAGACATCATTACACAGTCTGTCTGAATGTAAAGCTCTGCATCAGGGAGAGTCTGAGACATCATGTCTGAATGTAAAGCTCTGCATCAGGGAGAGGAGACATCATTACACAGCCTGTCTGAATGTAAAGCTCTGCAGAGAGGAGACATCATTACACAGTGTCTGGGAGAGAGAGAGACATCATTACACAGTCTGGGAGAGGAGACATCATTACACAGTCTGGGAGAGGAGACATCATTACACAGTCTGGGAGAGAGGAGACATCATTACACAGTCTGGAAGGAAACATGCATTACACAGGGGAGAGGAGACATCATTACACAGTCTGGGAGAGAGGAGACATCATTACACAGTCTGAGAATGAGAGGAGACATCATTACACAGTCTGGGAGAGCTCTGAGACATCATTACACAGTCTGGGAGAGGAGACATCATTACACAGTCTGAATGAAAGAGAGGAGACATCATTACACAGTCTGTCTGAATGAGCTCTGTAGGGAGACATCATTACACAGCCTGTCTGAATGTAAAGCTCTGCATCAGGGAGAGGAGACATCATTACACAGTCTGTCTGAATGTAAAGCTCTGCATCAGGGAGAGGAGACATCATTACACAGCCTGTCTGAATGTAAAGCTCTGCATCAGGGAGAGGAGACATCATTACACAGCCTGTCTGAATGTAAAGCTCTGCATCAGGGAGAGGAGACATCATTACACAGTCTGGGAGAGGAGACATCATTACACAGTCTGGGAGAGGAGACATCATTACACAGCCTGTCTGAATGTAAAGCTCTGCATCAGGGAGAGGGAGACATCATTAAAGTCTGGGGAGAGGAGACATCATTACACAGCCTGTCTGAATGTAAAGCTCTGCATCAGGGAGAGGAGACATCATTACACAGTCTGTCTGAATGTAAAGCTCTGACATCATTACACAGCCTGTCTGAATGTAAAGCTCTGTATCAGGGAGAGGAGACATCATTACACAGCCTGTCTGAATGTAAAGCTCTGCATCAGGGAGAGGAGACATCATTACACAGTCTGGGAGACATCATTACACAGGTCTGAGACATCATTTACACAGCCTGTCTGAATGTAAAGCTCTGCATCAGGGAGAGGAGACATCATTACACAGCCTGTCTGAATGTAAAGCTCTGCATCAGGGAGAGGAGACATCATTACACAGCCTGTCTGAATGTAAAGCTCTGCATCAGGGAGAGGAGACATCATTACACAGTCTGTCTGAATGTAAAGCTCTGCATCAGGGAGAGGAGACATCATTACACAGCCTGTCTGAATGTAAAGCTCTGCATCAGGGAGAGGAGACATCATTACACAGTCTGGGAGAGGAGACATCATTACACAGTCTGATTACACAGTCTGGGAGAGGAGACATCATTACACAGTCTGTCTCATTACACAGAATGTAAAGCTCTGCATCAGGGAGAGGAGACATCATTACACAGTCCTGGGGAGAGGAGACATGTAAAGCTCTGATCATCATTACACAGTCTGTCTGAATGTAAAGCTCTGTATCAGGGAGAGGAGACATCATTACACAGCCTGTCTGAATGTAAAGCTCTGCATCAGGGAGAGGAGACATCATTACACAGCCTGTCTGAATGTAAAGCTCTGCATCAGGGAGAGGAGACATCATTACACAGTCTGTCTGAATGTAAAGCTCTGCATCAGGGAGAGGAGACATCATTACACAGCCTGAATGTAAAGCTGAATCAGGGAGAGGAGACATCATTACACAGTCTGTCTGAATGTAAAGCTCTGCATCAGGGAGAGGAGACATCATTACACAGTCTGTCTGAATGTAAAGCTCTGCATCAGGGAGAGGAGACATCATTACACAGTCTGTCTGAATGTAAAGCTCTGCATCAGGGAGAGGAGACATCATTACACAGCCTGTCTGAATGTAAAGCTCTGCATCAGGGAGAGGAGACATCATTACACAGGGAGAGGAGACATCATTACACAGTCTGTCTGAATGTAAAGCTCTGCATCAGGGAGAGGAGACATCAGGGAATGTAAAGCTCTGCATCAGGGAGAGGAGACATCATTACACAGCCTGTCTGAATGTAAAGCTCTGCATCAGGGAGAGGAGACATCATTACACAGTCTGTCTGAATGTAAAGCTCTGCATCAGGGAGAGGAGACATCATTACACAGTCTGTCTGAATGTAAAGCTCTGCATCAGGGAGAGGAGACATCATTACACAGCCTGTCTGAATGTAAAGCTCTGTATCAGGGAGAGGAGACATCATTACACAGCCTGTCTGAATGTAAAGCTCTGCATCATTACAGGGAGAGGATCAGAGAGGAGACATCATTACACAGTCTGTCTGAATGTAAAGCTCTGCATCAGGGAGAGGAGACATCATTACACAGCTGTCTCATTACAATGCCTGTCTGAATGTAAAGCTCTGCATCAGGGAGAGGAGACATCATTACACAGCCTGTCTGAATGTAAAGCTCTGCATCAGGGAGAGGAGACATCATTACACAGCCTGTCTGAATGTAAAGCTCTGCATCAGGGAGAGGAGACATCATTACACAGTCTGTCTGAATGTAAAGCTCTGCATCAGGGAGAGGAGACATCATTACACAGCCTGTCTGAATGAGGAGAGCTCATTACACATCAGGGAGGAGACATCATTACACAGTCTGGGAGAGGAGACATCATTACACAGCCTGTCTGAATGTAAAGCTCTGCATCAGGGGAGGAGACATGTAAAGCTCTGCATCAGGGAGAAAGGAAAAGACACCGAGGTGAGATGTGTTTGGTAAAGGTGGCTTTGAACTCCGTGTAAAACAGCTCTGGAAAGGTACAAAGGAATTGTGGGGCTTCAGGACTCCAGTTTCATCTGGTATACATCCAGCTTGACTCTATACTCATCCAATTATATTGATTAGTATCTATCTATTGAACCAATCAGATCAACAGGACTAATGTATCTATTGAACCAATCAGATCAACAGGACTAATGTATCTATTGAACCAATCAGATCAACAGGACTAATGTATCTATTGAACCAATCAGATCAACAGATCAACAGGACTAATGTATCTATTGAACCAATCAGATCAACATAATGTATATATTGAACCAATCAGATCAACATAATGTATCTATTGAACCAATCAGATCAACATAATGTATCTATTGAACCAATCAGATCAACAGGACTAATGTATCTATTGAACCAATCAGATCAACAGAACTAATGTATCTATTGAACCAATCAGATCAACAGGACTAATGTATCTATTGAACCAATCAGATCAACAGATCAACAGGACTAATGTATCTATTGAACCAATCAGATCAACAGGACTAATGTATCTATTGAACCAATCACATCAACAGGACTAATGTATCTATTGAACCAATCAGATCAACATAATGTATCTATGGAACCAATCAGATCAACATAATGTATCTATGGAACCAATCAGATCAACATAATAATAATAATAATAATATATGCCATTTAGCAGACGCTTTTATCCAAAGCGACTTACAGTCATGTGTGCATACATTCTACGTATGGGTGGTCCCGGGGATCGAACCCACTACCCTGGCGTTACAAGCGCCATGCTCTACCAACTGAGCCACAGTTGAACCTATCAGATCAACATAATGTATCACTGACTATGAA
>NW_025745845.1:50000-77500 GCF_021184085.1 Oncorhynchus gorbuscha
AATCTGAGACAGTCTGTCTGGATGGTCTTCATCAACACTACAATCTGAGACAGTCTGTCTGGATGGTCTTCATCACCACTACAATCTGAGACAGTCTGTCTGGATGGTCTTCATCAACACTACAATCTGAGACAGTCTGTCTGGATGGTCTTCATCGCCACTACAATCTGAGACAGTCTGTCTGGAGGGTCTTCATCACCACTACAATCTGAGACAGTCTGTCTGGAGGGTCTTCATCACCACTACAATCTGAGACAGTCTGTCTGGAGGGTCTTCATCACCACTACAATCTGAGACAGTCTGTCTGGAGGGTCTTCATCACCACTACAATCTGAGACAGTCTGTCTGGAGGGTCTTCATCACCACTACAATCTGAGACAGTCTGTCTGGATGGTCTTCATCAACACTACAATCTGAGACAGTCTGTCTGGATGGTCTTCATCACCACTACAATCTGAGACAGTCTGTCTGGAGGGTCTTCATCACCACTACAATCTGAGACAGTCTGTCTGGAGGGTCTTCATCACCACTACAATCTGAGACAGTCTGTCTGGATGGTCTTCATCAACACTACAATCTGAGACAGTCTGTCTGGATGGTCTTCATCAACACTACAATCTGAGACAGTCTGTCTGGAGGGTCTTCATCACCACTACAATCTGAGACAGTCTGTCTGGAGGGTCTTCATCACCACTACAATCTGAGACAGTCTGTCTGGATGGTCTTCATCAACACTACAATCTGAGACAGTCTGTCTGGATGGTCTTCATCACCACTACAATCTGAGACAGTCTGTCTGGAGGGTCTTCATCGCCACTACAATCTGAGACAGTCTGTCTGGAGGGTCTTCATCACCACTACAATCTGAGACAGTCTGTCTGGAGGGTCTTCATCGCCACTACAATCTGAGACAGTCTGTCTGGATGGTCTTCATCAACATAACCAGTCAACGATGGTTCTGTGAACACTGGAGGGTGAATGAATTGTGCATCACACTGTGAAGAGACAAATTGTCTCTCTGTTCCAAAAGCCCACAGACCAGGCTGTGATCTGGTGGGTTGTATTCCTGTCTGTGATGCTCAGAATGTGGATAAGCCTCTTAGAATGGAGGTGAGTGGTGAGAGATACGATCAAGAGAGAGAAACAAGCCTCTGTCTCTCTCTCTCCTCCTCCTCTCCTCCTCCTCCTCTCCTCCTCCTCCTCCTCTCCTCCTCCTCTTCATCTCTCCTCATCCACTCTCTTCCTCTCTCCTCCTCTCCTCTCCTCTCTCCTTGTCCTCCCTCCTCCTCCTCCCACTCCTCTCCCCTCTCTCCTTGTCCTCTCACCTCCTCCTCTCCTCCTCTAATCTCCTCCTCCTCTAATCACCTCCTCCTCCTCTAATCACCTCCTCCTCCTCTTCCTCCTCTCCTCTGCCCTTTCCTATGTCCTATCCTCCCTTCCTCTGTGCCCGTTCCTGTCCGGTGTGATAGCAGGGTTAGAGGACAGTGAGACAAGGGGACTGCGTCAGACAAGATGTCCTTCTCCTGTTCAGTCATTTCCCCAGTGAGCAGGTCTGACAGATGTCCCTGAGAACAAACAGCACACAGCAGGGATACTGTCCAGGACACTTTAAAACCGGGGTGATGTAGTGACACCAAGGAACAGGGGACATGAACCCTGTCCTCCTCTGTCCTCCTTTAACTCTCTGTCTACTGTTTAGTTAAGTGATAAACTGGTGTTGAGGATACAGCACATTGGCTTGTCGAGGGCCGGCGCTCTGTGCCAATGTATTATCCTCCAAACACAGTCTTCCAGGGCATTGTCACTTTTATACAACTGGTTACCAACATGTTCAAATAATCATGGACATTTTTTCATTAATAAAACATTATTTTATTCATGCTACTTCATCCCTCCAGGAGATATAGTCCAGACACTCATCTAGGGTTGTTACTACACTACAAACCCCTGGACACTACCACATGGTTACTACACTACAACATGGTTACTACACTACAACATGGTTACTACACTACAACATGGTTACTACACTACAACATGGTTACTACACTACAAACCCCTGGACACTACCACATGGTTACTACACTACAACATGGTTACTACACTACAACATGGTTACTACACTACAACATGGTTACTACACTACAACATGGTTACTACACTACAACATGGTTACTACACTACCACATGGTTACTACACTACCACATGGTTACTACACTACAACATGGTTACTACACTACAAACCCCTGGACACTACAACATGGTTACTACACTACAACATGGTTACTACACTACAACATGGTTACTACACTACAACATGGTTACTACACTACAACATGGTTACTACACTACAACATGTTTACTACACTACAAACCCCTGGACACTACCACATGGTTACTACACTACAACATGGTTACTACACTACAACATGGTTACTACACTACAACATGGTTACTACACTACAACATGGTTACTACACTACAACATGGTTACTACACTACAACATGGTTACTACACTACCACATGGTTACTACACTACAACATGGTTACTACACTACAACATGGTTACTACACTACAACATGGTTACTACACTACAACATGGTTACTACACTACAACATGGTTACTACACTACAACATGGTTACTACACTACAACATGGTTACTACACTACAACATGGTTACTACACTACAACATGTTTACTACACTACAACATGGTTACTACACTACCACATGGTTACTACACTACAACATGGTTACTACACTACAAACCCCTGGACACTACAACATGGTTACTACACTACAACATGGTTACTACACTACAACATGGTTACTATACTACAACATGGTTACTACACTACAACATGGTTACTACACTACAACATGGTTACTACACTACAACATGGTTACTACACTACAACATGTTTACTACACTGCAACATGGTTACTACACTACAAACCCCTGGACAATACAACATGGTTACTACACTACACCATGGTTACTACACTACAACATGGTTACTACACTACAACATGGTTACTACACTACAACATGTTTACTACACTACAAACCCCTGGACACTACCACATGGTTACTACACTACAACATGGTTACTACACTACAACATGGTTACTACACTACAAGATGGTTACTACACTACAACATAGTTACTACACTACCACATGGTTACTACACTACAACATGGTTACTACACTACAAACCCCTGGACACTACAACATGGTTACTACACTACAACATGGTTACTACACTACAACATGGTTACTACACTACAACATGGTTACTACACTACAACATGGTTACTACACTACAACATGTTTACTACACTACAAACCCCTGGACAATACAACATGGTTACTACACTACAACATGGTTACTACACTACAACATGGTTACTACACTACCACATGGTTACTACACTACCACATGGTTACTACACTACAACATGGTTACTACACTACAACATGGTTACTACACTACAATATGGTTACTACACTACAACATGGTTACTACACTACAACATGGTTACTACACTACAACATGGTTACTACACTACAACATGGTTACTACACTACAATATGGTTACTACACTACAACATGGTTACTACACTACAATATGGTTACTACACTACCACATGGTTACTACACTACAACATGGTTACTACACTACAACATGGTTACTACACTACAACATGGTTACTACACTGCAACATGGTTACTACACTACAATATGGTTACTACACTACTACATGGTTACTACACTACTACATGTTTACTACACTGCAACATGGTTACTACACTACAACATGTTTACTACACTACAAACCCCTGGACAATACAACATGGTTACTACACTACAACATGGTTACTACACTACAACATGGTTACTACACTACAACATGGTTACTACACTACAACATGGTTACTACACTACAACATGGTTACTACACTACAACATGTTTACTACACTACAAACCCCTGGACAATACAACATGGTTACTACACTACCAACCACTGGCCTCAGATATATCAAAAGTAGTGCACTATATAGGGGACATTTATAGGGGACATATATAGGGGACATATATAAGGGACATATATAGGGCACATATAGGGGACATATATAGGGGACATATATAGGGGACATATATAGGGGACACATATAGGGCACATATATAGGGGACATATATAGGGGACATATATAGGGGACATATATAAGGGACATATATAGGGCACATATAGGGGACATATATAGGGGACATATATAGGGGACATATATAGGGGACATATAGGGGACACATATAGGGGACACATATAGGGGACACATATAGGGGACATATAGGGCACACATATATAGGGGACATATATAGGGCACACATATATAGGGGACATATAGGGGACATATAGGGCACACATATATAGGGGACATATATAGGGGACATATATAGGGGATATATATAGGGGACATATATAGGGCACACATATTTAGGGGACATATATAGGGGACATATATAGGGGACATATATAGGGGACATATATAGGGCACATATATAGGGGACATATATAGGGGACATATATAGGGGACATATATAGGGAACATATATAGGGGACACATATAGGGGACACATATAGGGGACACATATAGGGGACATACATAGGGGACATACATAGGGCACATATATATAGGGGACATATATAGGGCACATATATAGGGGACATATATAGGGGACATATATAGGGGACACATATATAGGGGACATATATAGGGGACATATATAGGGGACATATATAGGGTACACATATTTAGGGTACACATATTTAGGGGGCATATATAGGGGACATATATAGGGCACATATATAGGGCACATATATAGGGCACATATATAGGGGAGATATATAGGGGACATATAGGGCACATATATAGGGGACATATATAGGGGACATATATACGGGACATATATAGTTGACATATATAGGGGACATATATAGGGCACATATATAGGGCACATATATAGGGGACATATATAGGGGACATATAGGGCACATATATAGGGGACATATATAGGGCACATATATAGGGGACATATATAGGGGACATATAGGGCACATATATAGGGGACATATATAGGGGACATATATAAGGGACATATATAGTGGACATATATAGGGGACATATATAGGGGACATATATAGGGGACATATAGGGGACACATATAGGGGACATATATAGGGGACATATAGGGGACATATATAGGGGACATATATAGGGGACATATATAGGGGACATATATAGGGGACACATAGGGGACATATATAGGGGACATATATAGGGGACAGCGTGTCATTTGAGATGTAGTTCAGGTACAAGCTAGGTGCTGCCAGACAGCCTGTCAGTGTCTATCGCCCACTAAGCATATCATTGGAAAAGACCAAGCCATTCTACCCCTTAATGAAATGTTAACTTAGTCATTTGCATATTGATGAGAATGCCAAAGGGAGCTTTAGGATGGAGAAAAGGAGTTTGGTGTTGGGGTAGTCGTGGGGGGGGCGGGGTATCCGTGCACAGCTGAAGTCATTTCCGTGCTAGCGGGTTTGCGGCTAATCGGAAGCGCTAGCTAGCTGGCTGGCAGAGTTGTGATGGAGAGGGGAAGGAGTGTGTGCGTGCGTGTGTGTGTGTGTGTGTGTATATGTGTGTGTGCGTGTGTGTGCGAGGGGGACAAACAGGAAGGAAGAGAGGGGACCCGGGGCCTCGGAGAGGGGAGGGTGTGTGTGTGTGTGTGTGTGTGTGTGTGTGTGTGTGTGTGTGTGTGTGTGTGTGTGTGTGTGTGTGTGTGTGTGTGTGTGTGTGTGTGTGTGTGTGTGTGTGTGTGTGTGTGTGTGTGTGCGCGAGGGGGACAAACAGGAAGGAAGAGAGGGGACCCGGGGCCTCGGAGAGGGGAGGGAGTGTGTGTGTGTGTGCGTGTGTGTGTGTGTGTGTGCGGGGGACAAACAGGAAGGAAGAGAGAGGACCCGGGGCCTCGGAGAGGGGAGGGAGTGTGTGTGTGCGTGTGTGTGTGTGTGTGTGTGCGAGGGGGACAAACAGGAAGGAAGAGAGGGGACCCGGGGCCTCGGTTCCCCTTTCTGAAGATTCGCTGCTGTGCCTGGTAATCTTCACTGAACCAAATCAGCCCAGTTTACAACATGCTAGAGTTGATATAAGGTGACCACTCAGCATCAATCAGCCCAGTTTACAACATGCTAGAGTTGATATAAGGTGACCACTGAGCATCAATCAGCCGTAGAGAAAGGCCACTGCCCCTGAAACGGTGATCTCGGACACAAATGATATAGGAGGGACCTTTTCCAACTAATCTCAGCTTCTATGGCTGCCTGAACTTAGAGCCAGCATACCGTATGTCCTGCAGGGTGTTCCTGTCATTGGTGCTCGTCTCAAAGAGATGAGGAGATATTTCTACAGGTTAACATGTGTACCAGAGAGGATGAATGGTTTCTGGGTCGAACAGAGATGCTTTGCTTTCTGCTGCTCTCTCTGTTCTCTCTCTGTTCTCTGTTCTCTCTCCTCTGTTCTCTCTCCTCTGCTCTCTCTCATCTGCTCTCTGTTCTCTCTCCTCTGTTCTCTCTCCTCTGTTCTCTCTCCTCTGTTCTCTCTCTCTGTTCTCTCTCCTCTCTGTTCTCTCTCTGTTCTCTCTCTGTTCTCTCTCCTCTGTTCTCTCTCCTCTGCTCTCTCTCATCTGCTCTCTGTTCTCTCTCTGTTCTCTCTCTGTTCTCTCTCTCCTCTGTTCTCTCTCTCTGTTCTCTCTCTGTTCTCTCTCCTCTGTTCTCTCTCCTCTGTTCTCTCTCCTCTGTTCTCTCTCCTCTGTTCTCTCTCCTCTGTTCTCTCTCCTCTGTTCTCTCTCCTCTGTTCTCTCTCTCTGTTCTCTCTCCTCTGTTCTCTCTCCTCTGTTCCCTCTCCTCTGTTCTCTCTCCTCTGTTCTCTCTCCTCTGTTCTCTCTCCTCTGTTCTCTCTCTGTTCTCTCTCCTCCGTTCTCTCTCCTCTGTTCTCTCTCCTCCGTTCTCTCTCCTCTGTTCTCTCTCTCCTCTGTTCTCTCTCCTCTGTTCTCTCTCCTCTGTTCTCTCTCCTCTGTTCTCTCTCCTCTGTTCTCTCTCCTCTGTTCTCTCTCCTCTGTTCTCTCTCTCTCTGTTCTCTCTCCTCTGTTCTCTCTCCTCTGTTCTCTCTCTCCTCTGTTCTCTCTCCTCTGTTCTCTCTCCTCTGTTCTCTCTCCTCTGTTCTCTCTCCTCTGTTCTCTCTCCTCTGTTCTCTCTCCTCTGTTCTCTCTCCTCTGTTCTCTCTCTCCTCTGTTCTCTCTCCTCTGTTCTCTCTCCTCTGTTCTCTCTCCTCTGTTCTCTCTCCTCTGTTCTCTCTCTCCTCTGTTCTCTCTCCTCTGTTCTCTCTCCTCTGTTCTCTCTCCTCTGTTCTCTCTCCTCTGTTCTCTCTCCTCTGTTCTCTCTCCTCTGTTCTCTCTCCTCTGTTCTCTCTCCTCTGTTCTCTCTCCTCTGTTCTCTCTCCTCTGTTCTCTCTCTCCTCTGTTCTCTCTCCTCCGTTCTCTCTCTCTGTTCTCTCTCCTCTGTTCTCTCTCCTCTGTTCTCTCTCCTCTGTTCTCTCTCCTCTGTTCTCTCTCTGTTCTCTCTCCTCCGTTCTCTCTCCTCTGTTCTCTCTCCTCTGTTCTCTCTCTCCTCTGTTCTCTCTCCTCTGTTCTCTCTCCTCTGTTCTCTCTCCTCTGTTCTCTCTCCTCTGTTCTCTCTCTCCTCTGTTCTCTCTCCTCTGTTCTCTCTCCTCTGTTCTCTCTCCTCTGTTCTCTCTCCTCTGTTCTCTCTCCTCTGTTCTCTCTCCTCTGTTCTCTCTCCTCTGTTCTCTCTCCTCTGTTCTCTCTCTCCTCTGTTCTCTCTCTCCTCTGTTCTCTCTCCTCTGTTCTCTCTCCTCTGTTCTCTCTCCTCTGTTCTCTCTCCTCTGTTCTCTCTCCTCTGTTCTCTCTCCTCTGTTCTCTCTCCTCTGTTCTCTCTCCTCTGTTCTCTCTCCTCTGTTCTCTCTCCTCTGTTCTCTCTCCTCTGTTCTCTCTCCTCTGTTCTCTCTCCTCTGTTCTCTCTCTGTTCTCTCTCCTCTGTTCTCTCTCTGTTCTCTCTCCTCTGTTCTCTCTCCTCTGTTCTCTCTCCTCTGTTCTCTCTCCTCTGTTCTCTCTTCTCTGTTCTCTCTCCTCTGTTCTCTCTCCTCTCTCCTCCTCCCACACTTCCCACAGCACCAGAGGGACAGACAGACAGACAGACTGTCTCACACCTCTCCCACACTTCCCACAGCACCAGAGAGACAGACATACTGTCTCACACCTCTCCCACCTCTCCCACACTTCCCACAGCACCAGAGGGACAGACAGACAGGCAGACTGTCTCACACCTCTCCCACCTCTCCCACCTCTCCCACAGCACCAGTGACAGTCAGACAGACTGTCTCCCACCTCTCCCACAGCACCAGAGTGACAGACAGGCAGACTGTCTCACACCTCTCCCACAGCACCAGAGGGACAGAGAGACAGACTGTCTCCCACCTCTCCCACAGCACCAGAGAGACAGACAGGCAGACTGTCTCACACCTCTCCCACCTCTCCCACAGCACCAGAGAGACAGACAGACAGACAGACTGTCTCACACCTCTCCCACCTCTCCCACAGCACCAGAGAGACAGAGAGACAGACAGACTGTCTACCACCTCTCCCACCTCTCCCACAGCACCAGAGGGACAGAGAGACAGACAGACTGTCTCACACCTCTCCCACCTCTCCCACCTCTCCCACAGCACCAGAGGGACAGAGAGACAGACAGACTGTCTCACACCTCTCCCACCTCTCCCACCTCTCCCACCTCTCCCACAGCACCAGAGGGACAGAGAGACAGACAGACTGTCTCACACCTCTCCCACCTCTCCCACAGCACCAGAGAGACAGAGAGACAGACAGACTGTCTCACACCTCTCCCACCTCTCCCACAGCACCAGAGGGACAGAGAGACAGACAGACTGTCTCACATCTCTCCCACCTCTCCCACCTCTCCCACAGCACCAGAGGGACAGAGAGACAGACAGACTGTCTCACACCTCTCCCACCTCTCCCACCTCTCCCACAGCACCAGAGGGACAGAGAGACAGACAGACTGTCTCACACCTCTCCCACCTCTCCCACAGCACCAGAGAGACAGAGAGACAGACAGACTGTCTCACACCTCTCCCACCTCTCCCACAGCACCAGAGGGACAGAGAGACAGACAGACTGTCTCACACCTCTCCCACCTCTCCCACAGCACCAGAGGGACAGAGAGACAGACAGACTGTCTCACACCTCTCCCACCTCTCCCACAGCACCAGAGAGACAGACAGACAGGTCGGTAGTCACACATCTTTCTCTCTTTCTTGAGTTCTTTCTTTCCCTGTCACCCTTGACCTCTCACGATTTATCTCTCTCTCTCCCGTCATCGCACTGTGTGTGGGCGAGGAGAGGATGAAGTTATCTGTGCAAACAAATATATTTGTATCAACAAGTGCTTCAGAAATTCAAGACAAGACTTGCAGAATGCATTAAGTCTGTTAGGAGAAAGAGTGAAAGAGTGTTTCAGAGTTGGTTCATGCATTTACTGTCTGTTTAAAAACCACGTAGTCGTTGACACCGTCTATCTGTCGTCTCGTAAAATAGCTCCCGGATGCTCATAGCCTCTCTGAGTTATCATGTCCTATAACACTGGTTTCATCAAAACAAATAAAACAGGAACTAGCTAGAAAACACAAACCCCATGACTCTAACCTGGGGCGGCAGGGTAGCCTAGTGGTTAGAGCGTTGGACTAACCAGGAACTAGCTAGAAAACACAAACCCCATGACTCTAACCTGGGGCGGCAGGGTAGCCTAGTGGTTAGAGCGTTGGACTAACCAGGAACTAGCTAGAAAACACAAACACCATAACTGGTCTCCAGTCTGTGTTGCTGGTTCGAGCCCAGGGAGGAGCGAAAAAACAAAAAAAACATCATCACTATCTCCCTCTTTAACAAAAAAACATCATCACTATCTCCCTCTTTAACAAAAAACATAATCGCTATCTCCCTCTTTTTCACACAGATCCAAACATCTCTATCCATCCCCCAGTCTGTCCCCGACTAAACTTTCTCTCTGAAGCCAATGAGGCCAGTGTGTATAATAGCAGCGTGGCTCTGAATCGGCAGTGAAGGATCTCACTTTTATCTCGCTCTAGAGCTGAGCCTGGCGTTGTTGTTGTTGTTGTTGACAGAACAGCTTGTTAATAACTCTGACGAGGCCAGGAGACGCAGCACATGCCCAGTAATCTGTTGCTCAGAGAGTTGGCTCCCAGCGATACAACACATTCTGATAGAGCTCACTGAGTCCACAACACATTCTGATAGAGCTCACTGAGTCCACAACACATTCTGATAGAGCTCACTGAGTCCACAACACATTCTGATAGAGCTCACTGAGTCCATGAGATACAACACATTCTGATAGAGCTCACTGAGTCCACAACACATTCTGATAGAGCTCACTGAGTCCACAACACATTCTGATAGAGCTCACTGAGTCCACAACACATTCTGATAGAGCTCACTGAGTCCACAACACATTCTGATAGAGCTCACTGAGTCCACGAGATACAACACATTCTAATAGAGCTCACTGAGTCCACAACACATTCTGATAGAGCTCACTGAGTCCACAACACATTCTAATAGAGCTCACTGAGTCCACAACACATTCTGATAGAGCTCACTGAGTCCACAACACATTCTGATAGAGCTCACTGAGTCCACAACACATTCTAATAGAGCTCACTGAGTCCACAACACATTCTGATAGAGCTCACTGAGTCCACAACACATTCTAATAGAGCTCACTGAGTCCACAACACATTCTGATAGAGCTCACTGAGTCCATGAGATACAACACATTCTAATAGAGCTCACTGAGTCCACAACACATTCTGATAGAGCTCACTGAGTCCACAACACATTCTAATAGAGCTCACTGAGTCCATGAGATACAACACATTCTAATAGAGCTCACTGAGTCCACAACACATTCTGATAGAGCTCACTGAGTCCACAACACATTCTGATAGAGCTCACTGAGTCCACGAGATACAACACATTCTAATAGAGCTCACTGAGTCCACAACACATTCTGATAGAGCTCACTGAGTCCACAACACATTCTGATAGAGCTCACTGAGTCCACAACACATTCTGATAGAGCTCACTGAGTCCACAACACATTCTGATAGAGCTCACTGAGTCCACAACACATTCTGATAGAGCTCACTGAGTCCACAACACATTCTGATAGAGCTCACTGAGTCCACAACACATTCTGATAGAGCTCACTGAGTCCACAACACATTCTGATAGAGCTCACTGAGTCCACAACACATTCTGATAGAGCTCACTGAGTCCACAACACATTCTGATAGAGCTCACTGAGTCCACGAGATACAACACATTCTAATAGAGCTCACTGAGTCCACAACACATTCTGATAGAGCTCACTGAGTCCACAACACATTCTGATAGAGCTCACTGAGTCCACAACACATTCTAATAGAGCTCACTGAGTCCACAACACATTCTGATAGAGCTCACTGAGTCCACAACACATTCTGATAGAGCTCACTGAGTCCACAACACATTCTGATAGAGCTCACTGAGTCCACAACACATTCTGATAGAGCTCACTGAGTCCACAACACATTCTGATAGAGCTCACTGAGTCCACAACACATTCTAATAGAGCTCACTGAGTCCACGAGATACAACACATTCTGATAGAGCTCACTGAGTCCACAACACATTCTGATAGAGCTCACTGAGTCCACAACACATTCTGATAGAGCTCACTGAGTCCACAACACATTCTGATAGAGCTCACTGAGTCCACGAGATACAACACATTCTGATAGAGCTCACTGAGTCCACGAGATACAACACATTCTGATAGAGCTCACTGAGTCCACAACACATTCTGATAGAGCTCACTGAGTCCACAACACATTCTGATAGAGCTCACTGAGTCCACAACACATTCTGATAGAGCTCACTGAGTCCACAACACATTCTAATAGAGCTCACTGAGTCCACGAGATACAACACATTCTGATAGAGCTCACTGAGTCCACAACACATTCTGATAGAGCTCACTGAGTCCACAACACATTCTGATAGAGCTCACTGAGTCCACAACACATTCTGATAGAGCTCACTGAGTCCACGAGATACAACACATTCTGATAGAGCTCACTGAGTCCACGAGATACAACACATTCTAATAGAGCTCACTGAGTCCACGAGATACAACACATTCTGATAGAGCTCACTGAGTCCACAACACATTCTGATAGAGCTCACTGAGTCCACAACACATTCTAATAGAGCTCACTGAGTCCATGAGATACAACACATTCTAATAGAGCTCACTGAGTCCACGAGATACAACACATTCTGATAGAGCTCACTGAGTCCATGAGATACAACACATTCTAATAGAGCTCACTGAGTCCACGAGATACAACACATTCTAATAGAGCTCACTGAGTCCATGAGATACAACACATTCTAATAGAGCTCACTGAGTCCACGAGATACAACACATTCTGATAGAGCTCACTGAGTCCACAACACATTCTGATAGAGCTCACTGAGTCCACAACACATTCTGATAGAGCTCACTGAGTCCACAACACATTCTGATAGAGCTCACTGAGTCCACAACACATTCTGATAGAGCTCACTGAGTCCACGAGATACAACACATTCTGATAGAGCTCACTGAGTCCACGAGATACAACACATTCTGATAGAGCTCACTGAGTCCACAACACATTCTAATAGAGCTCACTGAGTCCGTGTAAAAGTGTTCAATATATTCTGTTCAAGACATTTAGAGATGTTTGTAAAGGTTTTCTATTGTTGAAGCACAGACCATTTCTTTCAGAGGCAAAGAGAGACATTTACGGGTGTGAAGGGGCAGAGGGTCAGGTGAGGTAAGGACAGGTACAGGCAGGTAAGGGATCACAACATATTGAAGTATGCATTGAACTGACTGGTGAGGGGAGGGGCTAATCTAGCTCATTGGGAGGTGTGGGTTAGGTAGTAGGGTGGGAGGTATTAGGTGACTAGTGTCCAATCAGGTAAGGGGTGATGGGTCGATCACGTTTGGGGACAATCAGGTTAGGGTTCATAGGTGAGAGATTAAAAGTCAAGGCTCAGTGAGGGGTCAGAGGTTATGTATCCTTACCTGGGATACTCTGCCTCCTGATGGCCAGCGCTCCATCGGGTGGCCTGGAGGGGTTGGAGTGCTTTGTGTAAGGCCCCTCATCTGGAAACAACAAGGAATGGAAAGACACTGTCAGCTACTGGGTTGAGATGGCTACTGTTGCACTACAGCCACACAGTCAACAACCCTCTCACCAGGACCAAGGAGTCAGATAGCACTACAACCACACAGTCAACAACCCTCTCACCAGGACCAAGGAGTCAGATAGCACTACAACCACACAGTCAACAACCCTCTCACCAGGACCAAGGAGTCAGATAGCACTACAACCACACAGTCAACAACCCTCTCACCAGGACCAAGGAGACAGATAGCACTACAGCCACACAGTCAACAACCCTCTCACCAGGACCAAGGAGTCAGATAGCACTACAACCACACAGTCAACAACCCTCTCACCAGGACCAAGGAGACAGATAGCACTACAACCACACAGTCAACAACCCTCTCACCAGGACCAAGGAGTCAGATAGCACTACTCAGAGTCAACAACCCCCTCACCAGGACCAAGGAGACAGATAGCACTACTCACAGTCAACAACCCTCTCACCAGGACCAAGGAGTCAGATAGCACTACAACCACACAGTCAACAACCCTCTCACCAGGACCAATGAGACAGATAGCACTACTCACAGTCAACAACCCCCTCACCAGGACCAAGGAGACAAATAGCACTACAACCCTCTCACCAGGACCAAGGAGTCAGATAGCACTACTCACAGTCAACAACCCCCTCACCAGGACCAAGGAGTCAGATAGCACTACAACCACACAGTCAACAACCCTCTCACCAGGACCAAGGAGTCAGATAGCACTACAACCACACTGTCAACAACCCTCTCACCAGGACCAAGGAGTCAGATAGCACTACAACCACACAGTCAACAACCCCCTCACCAGGACCAAGGAGTCAGATAGCACTACAACCACACAGTCAACAACCCTCTCACCAGGACCAAGGAGTCAGATAGCACTACTCACAGTCAACAACCCTCTCACCAGGACCAAGGAGACAAATAGCACTACAACCACACAGTCAACAACCCTCTCACCAGGACCAAGGAGTCAGATAGCACTACAACCACACAGTCAACAACCCTCTCACCAGGACCAAGGAGTCAGATAGCACTATTCACAGTCAACAACCCTCTCACCAGGACCAAGGAGTCAGATAGCACTACAACCACACAGTCAACAACCCCCTCACCAGGACCAAGGAGACAGATAGCACTACAACCACACAGTCAACAACCTCTCACCAGGACCAAGGAGACAGATAGCACTATTCACAGTCAACAACCCTCTCACCAGGACCAAGGAGTCAGATAGCACTACAACCACACAGTCAACAACCTCTCACCAGGACCAAGGAGTCAGATAGCACTACTCACAGTCAACAACCCTCTCACCAGGACCAAGGAGTCAGATAGCACTACAACCACACAGTCAACAACCCTCTCACCAGGACCAAGGAGTCAGATAGCACTACAACCACACAGTCAACAACCCTCTCACCAGGACCAAGGAGACAGATAGCACTACAACCCCTCACCAGGACCAAGGAACAGACAGCACATCAGTCCTGCGACATCACTCACAAACACAGAGTTCATGATGAAGAGTACACCCCTCCGGCCTTGAGCTCCAGTAGAGAAGCCAATACCGTCATAGTTCTCATCAGATAACGTAAATACGAGATAACGCTCATCAGATAACGTAAATACGAGATAACGCTCTTGAGATAACGTAAATACGAGATAACGCTCTTAAGATAACGTAAATACGAGATAACACTCATGAGATAACGTAAATACGAGATAACACTCATGAGATAACGTAAATACGAGATAATGCTCTGAGATAACGTTAAATACGAAGGATAAATGACTGTTATTTGAAAAGTAAATGACTGAAATTAGTACATTTACATTTACATTTAAGTCATTTAGCAGACGCTCTTATATATATACACCGGACAATTTATTAACCCATCTAGTACCGGGTCGGACCCTCCTTGGCTTCCAGAACAGCCTGAATTCTTTGGGTTATGGATTCTACAAGTCGGGAAACGTTCTAAGGGGACGTTGGTCCATACTGACGCGATGTCATCGTGCAGTTGCTGTAGATACCACCTCCACCAGCCTGTCCCGTTGACACCAGGCAGGATGGGACCATGGACTCGTGCTGCTTACTCCAAATCCTGACTCTGCCATCAGCAGGACTTAACAGGAACCGGGATTCGTCCAAGAGGTGTTTTTCTACACATCATATATCATATAGACAGGTGTGTGTACCTTTCCAAATATATGTCCAATCAATTGACTTTACCACAGGTGGACTCCAATCAAGTTGTATAAACATCTCAAGGATGATGAATGGAAACAGGATTCATCTGAGCTCAATTTCGAGTCTCATAGCAAATAAGTGCTCTGACATGCACTGTCAACTGTGGAACCTTTTATATAGACAGGTGTGTGTACATTTCCAAATCATGTCCCAATCAATTGAATTTACCACAGGTGGACTCCAATCAAGTTGTAGAAACATCTCAAGGATGATCAATGGAAACGTCTGAACACGTTTGTACATATTTTTTGTATATAAATTTGCAAACATTTAAAAAAAAAATGTCAAGGTTGATGAGGAATTTAGTTGATTTAATCCATTTTAAAATAAGTCTGTAACGTAACAACATGTGGTGGACAAGGGCAGGAGTCTGAATGCCCTGTAGACTGAATATGTTTCTCTGTCTTTACTGTCACCAGGTAGACGTTTCTCCTTGGCGACTCGGTATCAGAGAGGCTCTTGGACCTGTCAACGACGGCATAACAACTTTAACATGTTGACATTTTGAGGTGAAAGACTCAATCAAACCACAGGCATCCCTTCATCTCAGTGTGTCAGTCAGTACACAGAGGAACCCCCTTCCCTCTCCTAGTACAGAGACAACAGACAGGTATCGGATCCACTGCTGAAATAACCATCAGACGGCAGCATGAACAGAACCAGTAGTCTCTGACAGGAAGTCAACAACACCAGTAGTCTCTGACAGGAAGTCAACAACACCAGTAGTCTCTGACAGGAAGTCAACAACACCAGTAGTCTCTGACAGGAAGTCAACAACAGTAGTAGTCTCTGACAGGAAGTCAACAACACCAGTAGTCTCTGACAGGAAGTCAACAACACCAGTAGTCTCTGACAGGAAGTCAACAACACCAGTAGTCTCTGACAGGAAGACAACAACACCAGTAGTCTCTGACAGGAAGTCAACAACACCAATAGTCTCTGACAGGAAGTCAACAACACCAGTAGTCTCTGACAGGAAGTCAACAACACCAGTAGTCTCTGACAGGAAGTCAACAACACCAGTATTCTCTGACAGGAAGACAACAATAGTAGTAGTCTCTGACAGGAAGACAACAACACCAGTATTCTCTGACAGGAAGACAACAACAGTAGTAGTCTCTGACAGGAAGTCAACAACACCAGTAGTCTCTGACAGGAAGACAACAACACCAGTAGTCTCTGACAGGAAGACAACAGTAGTAGTGTCTGACAGGAAGACAACAACAGTAGTAGTGTCTGACAGGAAGACAACAGTAGTAGTCTCTGACAGGAAGTCAACAACACCAGTAGTCTCTGACAGGAAGTCAACAACACCAGTAGTCTCTGACAGGAAGACAACAACACCAGTAGTCTCTGACAGGAAGACAACAACACCAGTAGTCTCTGACAGGAAGACAACAACACCAGTAGTCTCTGACAGGAAGACAACAACACCAGTAGTCTCTGACAGGAAGACAACAACACCAGTAGTCTCTGACAGGAAGACAACAACAGTAGTAGTCTCTGACAGGAAGACAACAACACCAGTAGTCTCTGACAGGAAGACAACAACACCAGTAGTCTCTGACAGGAAGACAACAACAGTAGTAGTCTCTGACAGGAAGACAACAGTAGTAGTGTCTGACAGGAAGACAACAGTAGTAGTCTCTGACAGGAAGACAACAGTAGTAGTCTCTGACAGGAAGACAACAGTAGTAGTCTCTGACAGGAAGACAACAGTAGTAGTGTCTGACAGGAAGACAACAGTAGTAGTCTCTGACAGGAAGACAACAGTAGTAGTGTCTGACAGGAAGACAACAGTAGTAGTCTCTGACAGGAAGACAACAGTAGTAGTCTCTGACAGGAAGACAACAAAAGTAGTAGTCTCTGACAGGAAGACAACAACACCAGTAGTCTCTGACAGGAAGACAACAACAGTAGTAGTCTCTGACAGGAAGACAACAGTAGTAGTCTCTGACAGGAAGACAACAACACCAGTAGTCTCTGACAGGAAGACAACAGTAGTAGTCTCTGACAGGAAGACAACAACACCAGTAGTCTCTGACAGGAAGACAACAACAGTAGTAGTCTCTGACAGGAAGACAACAACAGTAGTAGTCTCTGACAGGAAGACAACAACACCAGTAGTCTCTGACAGGAAGACAACAACAGTAGTAGTCTCTGACAGGAAGACAACAACAGTAGTAGTCTCTGACAGGAAGACAACAACACCAGTAGTCTCTGACAGGAAGACAACAACAGTAGTAGTCTCTGACAGGAAGACAACAACAGTAGTAGTCTCTGACAGGAAGACAACAGCAGTAGTCTCTGACAGGAAGACAACACCAGTAGTCTCTGACAGGAAGACAACAGTAGTAGTCTCTGACAGGAAGACAACAGTAGTAGTCTCTGACAGGAAGACAACAACACCAGTAGTCTCTGACAGGAAGACAACAACACCAGTAGTCTCTGACAGGAAGACAACAGCAGTAGTCTCTGACAGGAAGACAACAACAGTAGTCTCTGACAGGAAGACAACAGTAGTCGTCTCTGACAGGAAGACAACAGTAGTAGTCTCTGACAGGAAGACAACAACAGTAGTAGTCTCTGACAGGAAGACAACAGTAGTAGTGTCTGACAGGAAGACAACAACAGTAGTAGTCTCTGACAGGAAGACAACAGTAGTAGTAGTCTCTGACAGGAAGACAACAGTAGTAGTCTCTGACAGGAAGACAACAACACCAGTAGTCTCTGACAGGAAGACAACAGGAGTAGTCTCTGACAGGAAGACAACAACAGTAGTCTCTGACAGGAAGTCAACAACAGTAGTCTCTGACAGGAAGACAACAACACCAGTAGTCTCTGACAGGAAGACAACAACAGTAGTCTCTGACAGGAAGACAACAGTAGTAGTGTCTGACAGGAAGACAACAACAGTAGTAGTCTCTGACAGGAAGACAACAGTAGTAGTGTCTGACAGGAAGACAACAGTAGTAGTGTCTGACAGGAAGACAACAGTAGTAGTGTCTGACAGGAAGACAACAACAGTAGTAGTCTCTGACAGGAAGACAACAGTAGTAGTCTCTGACAGGAAGACAACAGTAGTAGTCTCTGACAGGAAGACAACACCAGTAGTCTCTGACAGGAAGCCAACAGTAGTAGTCTCTGACAGGAAGACAACAGTAGTAGTGTCTGACAGGAAGACAACAGTAGTAGTATCTGACAGGAAGACAACAGCTATAGTGCCTGACAGGACCAGGAAGAGAATACCTTTGTCCTCCCCACAAAGACCTCCTGTCTTAGGGCTCCAGATGAGTGCTTGTCTCAGCATCCTCCATTTCTGCAGTACATTAGGCTTTGTGGAATGCATGGAGGGGGGTCAGGGATTACTGGGATGTGATGTGAAGACAGGGGGGGGGGCTATCATCACTGAACAGCAGACACTGCTTATGGACCCCAGCCATACCCACATAGGCTACACACACACACATGCACACACAGACACACACACTAACACACACTAGCACACACACACACACACACACACTCAAACTAATGCAACCGATGTAACTCATTACCACAATCATGCATACACATTATACACCATGCACACACACTGTCAATATGAATCCACACATTTGATATTCTCTCCTCTCTCTCGCTGCGTTCATGATGAGCTTTAAGTGCCAGAAACAGGACACTTGGTATTCTGCTCATTGTGCTGAGCGAGACTCTAGAACACTCGGTATTCTGCTCATTGTGCTGAGCGAGACTCTAGAACACTTGGTATTCTGCTCATTGTGCTGAGCGAGACTCTAGAACACTCGGTATTCTGCTCATTGTGCTGAGCGAGACTCTAGAACACTCGGTATTCTGCTCATTGTGCTGAGCGAGACTCTAGAACACTCGGTATTCTGCTCATTGTGCTGAGCGAGACTCTAGAACACTCGGTATTCTGCTCATTGTGCTGAGCGAGACTCTAGAACACTCGGTATTCTGCTCATTGTGCTGAGTGAGACTCTAGAACACTCGGTATTCTGCTCATTGTGCTGAGTGAGACTCTAGAACATTCAGTATTCTGCTCATTGTGCTGAGTGAGACTCTAGAACACTCGGTATTCTGCTCATTGTGCTGAGTGAGAATCTAGGACACTCAGTATTCTGCTCATTGTGCTGAGTGAGACTCTAGAACACTCTGTATTCTGCTCATTGTGCTGAGTGAGAATCTAGGACACTCGGTATTCTGCTCATTGTGCTGAGTGAGACTCTAGAACACTTGGTATTCTGCTCATTGTGCTGAGTGAGAATCTAGAACACTTGGTATTCTGCTCATTGTGCTGAGTGAGACTCTAGAACACTTGGTATTCTGCTCATTGTGCTGAGTGAGACTCTAGAACACTTGGTATTCTGCTCATTGTGCTGAGTGAGACTCTAGAACACTTGGTATTCTGCTCATTGTGCTGAGTGAGACTCTAGAACACTTGGTATTCTGCTCATTGTGCTGAGTGAGACTCTAGAACACTTCGTATTCTGCTCATTGTGCTGAGTGAGACTCACAGTGGGACCTGCTGCTAACTGGATCAGCAGGGACTCTCTCTCTTTCCCTCCCCATCTATCTTTATTTCTCTCTCCCTCTCTTTCTCTTTCTGTTCCTCTCCCTCATCTTTTTCTCTCTCTGTTCCTCTCCCTCGTCTCTTTCTCTCTCTCTGTTCCTCTCCCTCGTCTCTTTCTCTCTTTCTGTTCCTCTCCCTCATCTCTTTCTCTCTCTCTGTTCCTCTCCCTCGTCTCTTTCTCTCTCTCTGTTCCTCTCCCTCGTCTCTTTCTCTCTTTCTGTTCCTCTCCCTCGTATCTTCCTCTCCCTCATATCTTTTTCTCTCTCTGTTCCTCTCCCTCGTCTCTTTCTCTCTCTGTTCCTCTCCCTCGTCTCTTTCTCTCTTTCTGTTCCTCTCCCTCGTCTCTTTCTCTCTCTCTGTTCCTCTCCCTCGTCTCTTTCTCTCTCTCTGTTCCTCTCCCTCGTCTCTTTCTCTCTCTCTGTTCCTCTCCCTCGTCTCTTTCTCTCTCTCTGTTCCTCTCCCTCATCTCTTTCTCTCTCTCTGTTCCTCTCCCTCGTCTCTTTCTCTCTCTCTGTTCCTCTCCCTCGTCTCTTTCTCTCTCTCTGTTCCTCTCCCTCGTCTCTTTCTCTCTCTCTGTTCCTCTCCCTCGTCTCTTTCTCTCTCTGTTCCTCTCCCTCGTCTCTTTCTCTCTTTCTGTTCCTCTCCCTCGTCTCTTTCTCTCTCTCTGTTCCTCTCCCTCGTCTCTTTCTCTCTCTCTGTTCCTCTCCCTCGTCTCTTTCTCTCTCTCTGTTCCTCTCCCTCGTCTCTTTCTCTCTCTCTGTTCCTCTCCCTCGTCTCTTTCTCTCTCTCTGTTCCTCTCCCTCGTCTCTTTCTCTCTCTCTGTTCCTCTCCCTCGTCTCTTTCTCTCTCTCTGTTCCTCTCCCTCGTCTCTTTCTCTCTCTCTGTTCCTCTCCCTCGTCTCTTTCTCTCTCTCTGTTCCTCTCCCTCGTCTCTTTCGCTCTCTCTGTTCCTCTCCCTTGTCTCTTTCTCTCTCTCTGTTCCTCTCCCTCGTCTCTTTCTCTCTCTCTGTTCCTCTCCCTCGTCTCTTTCTCTCCCTTCCCTTCCCTCCCTTCCCTCCCTCCCTCCCTCCCCCCCTCCCTCCTCTCTCTGACCTCCTGTCCATCAGATCAATAAGACCCAGCTACCCTCGTCTACCGCTCTATTAAAGACCTCTCCCAGAGCTATGGATTTGTATTACACTACCCTGTGGAGATGATTGTGTGTGTGTGTGTGTGTGTGTGTGTGTGTGTGTGTGTGTGTGTGTGTGTGTGTGTGTGTGTGTGTGTGTGTGTGTGTGTGTGTGTGTGTGTGTGTGTGTGTGTGTGTGTGTGTGTGTGTGTGTGTGTGTGTGTAAGGGGTGGGGATTACTAGGGACATCTCGATATGATATTATCACGATACTTGGGTGCCAATACATTAAAGGCTTTTTGTATTCACTGTGTGTTCCACTGTGTGTTTTGCGTCTTCTCTGTCCGTTAGTTAGAAGGTCTGTCTGTGTGTCTGGGCAGTCACTGTGTGTTGTGTCTTCTCTGTGTGTCTGGGCAGTCACTGTGTGTTGTGTCTTCTCTGTCCGTTAGTTAGAAGGTCTGTCTGTGTGTCTGGGCAGTCACTGTGTGTTGTGTCTTCTCTGTGTGTCTGGACAGTCACTGTGTGTTGTGTCTTCTCTGTGTGTCTGGACAGTCACTGTGTGTTCCACTGTGTGTTGTGTCTTCTCTGTATGCCTGGGCAGTCACTGTGTGTTGTGTCTTCTCTGTGTGTCTGGACAGTCACTGTGTGTTCCACTGTGTGTTGTGTCTTCTCTGTATGCCTGGGCAGTCACTGTGTGTTGTGTCTTCTCTGTGTGTCTGGACAGTCACTGTGTGTTGTCTGTCCATCAGTTAGAAGGTCTGTGTGTCTGGGCAGTCACTGTGTGTTGTGTCTTCTCTGTCCGTTAGTTAGAAGGTCTGTCTGTGTGTCTGGGCAGTCACTGTGTGTTGTGTCTTCTCTGTGTGTCTGGACAGTCACTGTGTGTTCCACTGTGTGTTGTGTCTTCTCTGTATGCCTGGGCAGTCACTGTGTGTTGTCTGTCCATCAGTTAGAAGGTCTGTGTGTCTGGGGAGCGAGAGGGTTTGGTAAAGAGTTGGCACAACTCTGGCTCACAATTACAAGCTGTAGACTATTAAGTTAAAACAGGACGTTTGCATGTGATGTTGAGCGTAGAAGTGATAATTTGAAACAGGTCCTATATGCTCCATTTAAAGTGATTTGGCATCTTTAGTTATGAATGATACAAACCCCCATGATCCAACTACAGGCTAATGATGATTTGAGAAAATCACACAACAAAAATAATCTTGCTCTCTGTTCCTTGCCTCAGGCTGCACACGCTGGTTTCTCTCATCAAGTGGTCATATTTTCACCCATCAGACTATTCTCAATTTAATCTGGTCTTTACTAATATGTCAAATTGGTTTGGATTTAGAACGGCCCATTATCCAATGGGCAGGAGCAGAGGCAGAGGGGTAAAATCCCTGTAATCAGCATAGCCTGGGAAAGAAAATGGAGGCCACTTTCCCTGCGGTTTTTCAACCAGGTCGGCTTCTCCGGGTTTTATAACAACAATATGTCACGGTCGTTGAATGGAGGAGACCAAGGCACAGCGGGATGTGATGCATTCTCCTTATTTAACAAACATGAACCTATATATATATATATATATATATATATATATATATATATATATATATATATATATATATATATATATATATATATATATATATATAAACAAGTGCAGACACAGGCAACTAACCATAGACAATCACCCACAAAATACCCAAGGAATATGGCTGCCTAAATATGGTTCCCAATCAGAGAGACAACGATAAAACAGCTGCCTCTAATTGAGAACCAATCTAGGCAACCATAGACCTACATAAACACCTAGACTAGTGAAAACTCCCGTAGACGTACAAAACCCCTAGACAGGGGAAACAATAAACACATACATCACCCATGTCACACCCGGACCGAACCAAAATATATAAAGGAAAACAAAAGAATACTAAGGTCAGAGTGCGACACAACGTGTTTAATATCAGCTGCTGAGAAATACCTAGTAGCAGCTGGGATCCTGCATTTATGAGTCACGACCATCAACTCTCGGCTTTCATTTTTGATCATACACAGACATGTCTGGGCTTACAAGAACACTTCGAAGCATGCAGCCTCGCGTTGCGTGACAGGCGATATTCTGCCCGAACTCTGCATGCCGTGGGGCTCTCCTACTCGAGAGCGTCACTTGGAATAACCAAGTGAAATCTGTTTCGGGAACGTCGATCGTCGTAATATCTCTTCACAACTTAAAACATATTTCATGTAACTGTTGACAGGCCCTTCTCCTCTGCACGCTGGAGAAAAGAACGAAGAAGAAGAGAGGAGGAGATGGAAACGTACGGTGGTGAGATATTCTGTAGCTAAAGGTAATGTGTCAGCCTATTAATTATCAAAATATTTAAAAATCCCCAATTAGTAGACTATTGAAAATCAAATACAAATTCACTATAATTGTAGACTAACTTTGTAAGCCGCCCTACTAATCAATGAACCTACAGCAATCATATAGGCCTTTACATTCTCTCCCATCAGGTAACCAGTCCATCCAGTATAGGCCTTTACATTATCTCCCATCAGGTAACCAGTCCATCTAGTATAGGCCTTTACATTATCTCCCATCAGGTAACCAGTCCATCTAGTATAGGCCTTTACATTATCTCCCATCAGGTAACCAGTCCATCCAGTATAGGCCTTTACATTATCTCCCATCAGGTAACCAGTCCATCTAGTATAGGCCTTTACATTATCTCCCATCAGGTAACCAGTCCATCTAGTATAGGCCTTTACATTATCTCCCATCAGGTAACCAGTCCATCTAGTATAGGCCTTTACATTATCTCCCATCAGGTAACCAGTCCATCTAGTATAGACCTTTACATTATCTCCCATCAGGTAACCAGTCCATCTAGACCTTTACATTCTCTCCCATCAGGTAACCAGTCCATCCAGTATAGACCTTTACATTATCTCCCATCAGGTAACCAGTCCATCCAGTATAGACCTTTACATTCTCTCCCATCAGGTAACCAGTCCATCTAGTATAGGCCTTTACATTATCTCCCATCAGGTAACCAGTCCATCTAGTATAGGCCTTTACATTATCTCCCATCAGGTAACCAGTCCATCCAGTATAGACCTTTACATTATCTCCCATCAGGTAACCAGTCCATCCAGTATAGACCTTTACATTCTCTCCCATCAGGTAACCAGTCCATCCAGTATAGGCATATCTATACATTATCTCCCATCAGGTAACCAGTCCATCCAGTATAGGCATATCTATACATTATCTCCCATCAGGTAACCAGTCCATCTAGTATAGGCATATCTATACATTATCTCCCATCAGGTAACCAGTCCATCTAGTATAGACCTTTACATTATCTCCCATCAGGTAACCAGTCCATCCAGTATAGACCTTTACATTCTCTCCCATCAGGTAACCAGTCCATCTAGTATAGACCTTTACATTATCTCCCATCAGGTAACCAGTCCATCTAGGCCTTTACATTCTCTCCCATCAGGTAACCAGTCCATCCAGTATAGACCTTTACATTATCTCCCATCAGGTAACCAGTCCATCTAGTATAGACCTTTACATTATCTCCCATCAGGTAACCAGTCCATCTAGTATAGACCTTTACATTATCTCCCATCAGGTAACCAGTCCATCCAGTATAGACCTTTACATTCTCTCCCATCAGGTAACCAGTCCATCTAGTATAGACCTTTACATTATCTCCCATCAGGTAACCAGTCCATCTAGGCCTTTACATTCTCTCCCATCAGGTAACCAGTCCATCCAGTATAGACCTTTACATTATCTCCCATCAGGTAACCAGTCCATCTAGTATAGACCTTTACATTCTCTCCCATCAGGTAACCAGTCCATCTAGTATAGGCATATCTATACATTATCTCCCATCAGGTAACCAGTCCATCCAGTATAGACCTTTACATTCTCTCCCATCAGATAACCAGTCCATCTAGTATAGGCCTTTACATTCTCTCCCATCAGGTAACCAGTCCATCTAGTATAGGCCTTTACATTATCTCCCATCAGGTAACCAGTCCATCTAGACCTTTACATTATCTCCCATCAGGTAACCAGTCCATCTAGACCTTTACATTATCTCCCATCAGGTAACCAGTCCATCTAGACCTTTACAATCTCTCCCATCAGGTAACCAGTCCATCCAGTATAGACCTTTACATTCTCTCCCATCAGGTAACCAGTCCATCTAGTATAGGCCTTTACATTATCTCCCATCAGGTAACCAGTCCATCTAGACCTTTACATTCTCTCCCATCAGGTAACCAGTCCGTCTAGTATAGACCTTTACATTCTCCCCCATCAGGTAACCAGTCCATCTAGTATAGGCCTTTACATTATCTCCCATCAGGTAACCAGTCCATCTAGACCTTTACATTCTCTCCCATCAGGTAACCAGTCCATCTAGACCTTTACATTATCTCCCATCAGGTAACCAGTCCATCTAGGCCTTTACATTCTCTCCCATCAGGTAACCAGTCCGTCCAGTATAGGCCTTTACATTGTGGTCCTGTGTAGCTCAGTTGGTAGAGCATGGCGCTTGTAACGCCAGGGTAGTGGGTTCGATCCCCGGGACCACCCATACATAGAATGTATGCACACATGACTGTAACTCGCTTTGGATAAAAGCGTCTGCTAAATGGCATATATTATTATATTATATTATATTTTACATTCTCTCGTTAGTGATACCAGTCTATCCAGTATAGGCCTATCTATCGACCTGATGGAGGGACAATATATCCCTGAGTACCAGCCCATTAGGACCTGATGGAGGGACAATGGAGCCCTGAGTACCAGGCCATTATGACCTGATGGAGGAACAATGGAGCCCTGAGTACCAGGCCATTATGACCTGACGGAGGGACAATAGAGCCCTGAGTACCAGAACATTAGGACCTGATGGTAGTTAGATGCCTGAGTACCAGGCCATTAGGACCTGATGGAGGGACAATAGAGCCCTGAGTACCAGGCCATTAGGACCTGATGGAGGAACAATAGAGCCCTGAGTACCAGGCCATTAGGACCTGATGGAGGAACAATAGAGCCCTGAGTACCAGGCCATTAGGACCTGATGGAGGAACAATAGAGCCCTGAGTACCAGGCCATTAGGACCTGATGGAGGGACAATAGAGCCCTGAGTACCAGGCCATTATGACCTGATGGAGGGACAATAGAACCCTGAGTACCAGGCCATTATGATCTGATGTAGGGACAATAGAGCCCTGAGTACCAGGCCATTAGGACTTGCTGGTAGTTAGAGCCCTGGGTACCAGGCCATTAGGACCTGATGGAGGAACAATAGAGCCCTGAGTACCAGGCCATTATGACCTGATGGAGGGACAATAGAGCCCTGAGTACCAGGCCATTAGGACCTGATGGAGGGACAATAGAGCCCTGAGTACCAGCCCATTAGGACCTGATGGAGGGACAATAGAGCCCTGGGTAGATGTGTGGTCGACCTAGATGTGTGGCCGTTGGTGTTTAGTAAAATCAACGGCCCTAGAAGTGTGGCCGTTGGTGTGCAGTAAAATTAACGGCCCTAGAAGTGTGGCAGTTGGTGTTTAGTAAAATTAACGGCCCTAGAAGTGTGGCCGTTGGTGTGCAGTAAAATTAACGGCCCTAGAAGTGTGGCCGTTGGTGTGCAGTAAAATTAACGGCCCTAGAAGTGTGGCAGTTGGTGTTTAGTAAAATTAACGGCCCTAGAAGTGTGGCCGTTGGTGTGCAGTAAAATTAACGGCCCTAGAAGTGTGGCCGTTGGTGTGCAGTAAAATTAACGGCCCTAGAAGTGTGGCAGTTGGTGTTTAGTAAAATTAACGGCCCTAGAAGTGTGGCAGTTGGTGTGCAGTAAAATTAACGGCCCTAGAAGTGTGGCAGTTGGTGTTTGGTGTTTAGTAAAATTAACGGCCCTAGAAGTGTGGCCGTTGGTGTGCAGTAAAATTAACGGCCCTAGAAGTGTGGCAGTTGGTGTTTAGTAAAATTAACGGCCCTAGAAGTGTGGCCGTTGGTGTGCAGTAAAATCAACAGTCCTAGATGTCTGGCAGTTGGTGTGCAGTAAAATCA
>NW_025745845.1:85000-87500 GCF_021184085.1 Oncorhynchus gorbuscha
TACAGACTAGACAAGACAGCAAACCCCCGTGCCCCTCCCCAGTCCTTCCTACAGACTAGACAAGACAGCAAACCCCCCGTCCCCCTCCCCAGTCCTTCCTACAGACTACACAAGACAGCAAACCCCCCGTCCCCCTCCCCAGTCCTTCCTACAGACTAGACAAGACAGCAAACCCCCGTCCCCCTCCCCAGTCCTTCCTACAGACTAGACAATACAGCAAACCCCCCGTCCCCCTCCCCAGTCCTTCCTACAGACTAGACAAGACAGCAACCCCCGTCCCCCTCCCCAGTCCTTCCTACAGACTAGACAAGACAGCAAACCCCCGTCCCCTCCCCAGTCCTTCCTACAGACTAGACAAGACAGCAAGCCCCCCGTCCCCCCGTCCCCCTCGTCGTTAAAGTTCCAACAGCATGTCCTTTAGCGATCCTAAAACTATTTGACTTCTGATTGCATCTGCTACTTCAGGTACCAGACTCCTCTACTGTGCTACTTCAGGTACCAGACTCCTCTACTGTGCTGCTTCAGGTACCAGACTCCTCTACTGTGCTACTTCAGGTACCAGACTCCTCTACTGTGCTGCTTCAGGTACCAGACTCCTCTATGTTGCTGCTTCAGGTACCAGACTCCTCTACTGTGCTGCTTCAGGTACCAGACTCCTCTATGTTGCTGCTTCAGGTACCAGACTCCTCTACTGTGCTACTTCAGGTACCAGACTCTTCTACTGTGCTGCTTCAGGTACCAGACTCCTCTACTGTGCTACTTCAGGTACCAGACTCCTCTACTGTGCTGCTTCAGGTACCAGACTCCTCTACTGTGCCGCTTCAGGTACCAGACTCATCTACGTTGCTACTTCAGGTACCAGACTCCTCTACGTTGCTGCTTCAGGTACCAGACTCCTCTACGTTGCTGCTTCAGGTACCAGACTCCTCTACTGTGCTGCTTCAGGTACCAGACTCCTCTACGTTGCTACTTCAGGTACCAGACTCCTCTACGTTGCTACTTCAGGTACCAGACTCCTCTACGTTGCTGCTTCAGGTACCAGACTCCTCTACTGTGCTGCTTCAGGTACCAGACTCCTCTACTGTGCTGCTTCAGGCACCAGACTCCTCTACTGTGCTGCTTCAGGTACCAGACTCCTCTATGTTTCTGCTTCAGGTACCAGACTCCTCTACGTTGCTACTTCAGGTACCAGACTCCTCTACGTTGCTACTTCAGGTACCAGACTCCTCTACGTTGCTACTTCAGGTACCAGACTCCTCTACGTTGAAGTATCTGGGCTGACTAAATCCACCTGCGGTCTACTACCTACTGTCAACTGGAGGACAAGACCTCTATTAAACAGTGATTAGAAAACAACAGAAAATATTTCACTATCTGACACGAAGGAGTCGCGTGACAACAGAATAATCCCTGTGAGGTCCTGAAGGCCATGTCTTCAGTCTCTGTGTCGTCTCTGTACTCACCCACAGCAGTATGGAAAGCCTGACTGCCTCCGCAAAGGAACGCCATGGCAGAGTTAGACCGCAGTCTGGCGCGTCAGACGGTCCCTAGAGTCCGGCAGGATGAAACGACACAAACACCTGCTGTCCCAGGGCAGCTCTACCCCCTGGCTTCTGGACAGTAGTTTCCTCCTGCACCATAGCAGCGTTACTAAGCCCTCAGCCCACAGCCCTGGCTGAGTACACCACGACAAACACACACAGAGATAACGGGAGAACAACCCCGTCCAGTCAACCACATCTAGCTCTCCAAACGTAATGCCTCTCGACAAGAGTAGAGAGAGAGATGTAGCTGGTGATCCCGCTATGTTGCCTCCTCCCTCCTCCTCCTCCCTCCCCCTCCTCCTCCTCCCCCTCCTCCAGAACACTACTAGTTACTCAGCACAGCACTTATACACACCAGACAAAGAGGACTGGAAGAGGAAGTGGAGCGCACAAATTCCAGAGGCGTTCTGCAGGACGGAGCAGAGAAGAAGACAGGGATAAAAATATAAAGAAGAAAAGAGGAACTTTGAATCTCTCTGTCTTCAGGCCCTCTCCTGAATCTCTCTGTCTTCAGGCCCTCTCCTGAATCTCTCTGTCTTCAGGCCCTCTCCTGAATCTCTCTGTCTTCAGGCCCTCTCCTGAATCTCTCTGTCTTCAGGCCCTCTCCTGAATCTCTCTGTCTTCAGGCCCTCTCCTGAATCTCTCTGTCTTCAGGCCCTCTCCTGAATCTCTCTGTCTTCAGGCCCTCTCCTGAATATCTCTGTCTTCAGGCCCTCTCCTGAATCTCTCTGTCTTCAGGCCCTCTCCTGAATATCTCTGTCTTCAGGCCCTCTCCTGAATATCTCTGTCTTCAGGCCCTCTTCTGTCTTCAGGCCCTCTCCTGAATATCTCTGTCTTCAGGCCCTCTCCTGAATATCTCTGTCTTCAGACCCTCTCCTGAATATCTCTGTCTTCAGACCCTCTCCTGAATATCTCTGTCTTCAGACCCTCTCCTGAATATCTCTGTCTTCAGGCCC
>NW_025745845.1:95000-132500 GCF_021184085.1 Oncorhynchus gorbuscha
TAGTCTGGTTATCTAGTCTGGTTATCTAGTCTGGTTACCTAGTCTGGTTATCTAGTCTGGTTATCTAGTCTGGTTATCTAGTCTGGTTACCTAGTCTGGTTATCTAGTCTGGTTATCTAGTCTGGTTATCTAGTCTGGTTACCTAGTCTGGTTACCTAGTCTGGTTATCTAGTCTGGTTATCTAGTCTGGTTATCTAGTCTGGTTATCTAGTCTGGTTACCTAGTCTGGTTACCTAGTCTGGTTATCTAGTCTGGTTATCTAGTCTGGTTACCTAGTCTGGTTATCTAGTCTGGTTATCTAGTCTGGTTATCTAGTCTGGTTATCTAGTCTGGTTATCTAGTCTGGTTATCTAGTCTGGTTATCTAGTCTGGTTATCTAGTCTGGTTATCTAGTCTGGTTATCTAGTCTGGTTATCTAGTCTGGTTATCTAGTCTGGTTATCTAGTCTGGTTACCTAGTCTGGTTATCTAGTCTGGTTATCTAGTCTGGTTATCTAGTCTGGTTACCTAGTCTGGTTATCTAGTCTGGTTATCTAGTCTGGTTATCTAGTCTGGTTACCTCTAGTCTAGTCTGGTTATCTAGTCTGGTTATCTAGTCTGGTTATCTAGTCTGGTTATCTAGTCTGGTTACCTAGTCTGGTTATCTAGTCTGGTTATCTAGTCTGGTTATCTAGTCTGGTTATCTAGTCTGGTTACCTAGTCTGGTTATCTAGTCTGGTTATCTAGTCTGGTTATCTAGTCTGGTTATCTAGTCTGGTTACCTAGTCTGGTTATCTAGTCTGGTTATCTAGTCTGGTTATCTAGTCTGGTTATCTAGTCTGGTTATCTAGTCTGGTTACCTAGTCTGGTTATCTAGTCTGGTTATCTAGTCTGGTTATCTAGTCTGGTTATCTAGTCTGGTTACCTAGTCTGGTTATCTAGTCTGGTTATCTAGTCTGGTTATCTAGTCTGGTTACCTAGTCTGGTTATCTAGTCTGGTTATCTAGTCTGGTTATCTAGTCTGGTTATCTAGTCTGGTTATCTAGTCTGGTTATCTAGTCTGGTTACCTAGTCTGGTTATCTAGTCTGGTTACCTAGTCTGGTTACCTAGTCTGGTTACCTAGTCTGGTTACCTAGTCTGGTTATCTAGTCTGGTTACCTAGTCTGGTTACCTAGTCTGGTTACCAGTCTCTCTAGTTAATATTCCTCTCTTAACGTTCAATATGCAGCTGGATTTACGGTAGAGTTGTTGGAAATAACATGAATATTTTCCCTGACATCACGTGGAACCTCGTTAATCCAATTAGAACAATAACAAAGTCAAAAAGAAACATTTAGCTGTTGTCTCGGCGACTTGTTTTATTTTCAGCCTTAAAATCAAAGCGAAGAGGTTTTGTGGTTGGAATTGCTGTATGTATTTAGTTTGAGAATTTAGATTTGAGCTAGACACTATTTGACAGACTGGTTTCACCTGGACCAACGAAACAGTGGCTTAGTAACCTGATAACAACATGTTCTGTGGAGGAGAAAAACAGTTGCTTAGTAACCTGATAACAACATGTTCTGTGGAGGAGAAAAACAGTTGCTTAGTAACCTGATAACAACATGTTCTGTGGAGGAGAAAAACAGTTGCTTAGTAACCTGATAACAACATGTTCTGTGGAGGAGAAAAACAGTTGCTTAGTAACCTGATAACAACATGTTCTGTGGAGGAGAAAAACAGTTGCTTAGTAACCTGATAACAACATGTTCTGTGGAGGAGAAAAACAGTTGCTTAGTAACCTGATAAACAACATGTTCTGTGGAGGAGAAAAACAGTTGCTTAGTAACCTGATAACAACATGTTCTGTGGAGGAGAAAAACAGTTGCTTAGTAACCTGATAACAACATGTTCTGTGGAGGAGAAAAACAAAAAGAGTGATAAGAGTTCCACATTTTTGAGATAATCGTTTCGATTGGAGGATAGCTGTGACGGTTATCGAATCAGGATCAACTCCTCTGTTCTCTCTGAAGCTCATCAATGACAGAATGTTCATAGCTGAATAGGGCAGAAAGGCCAGTCTCTTTGGCAATGACGAGAAGTGGCAAGGACTGGAATGTCAGCTGGAGAGACTGTTACTCAGACTAGAATATCTCTGCTGTAACCTAGACGTTTGATCTTGACATTTAGCCACTTAGCTAGAACGTTAGCAGACCAAATGCATCGCTGGAGCCCTCATCTGGATATCATTTATCTGACACGTCTTAGATGTCTTATATTTATACTCAATTTATAGTTATAAACAGTGGCGTTAGCACGCGCAGCCACGACCCGGCGGGATTTCAAAATACCCCCCCCCCGTATACGGTATAAACAGTGTATCGCCCAAGCCTTGTAAATTGTGTTCTGGGGCTGGCTAACGTTGTGGTTGTGTCTTCCGCATTAACCTATTGCAGAAAGGTCAAAAACACCACAGTGTCAGAAAGAGGACTGGGATAAGCCTAAGGGGCTCTTATCCCAACAACAACACAATTAGTGGAGATATTATTACTGCAGGTACAGTATACTACAAGACAGCTCAGCAGATATTATTACTGCAGGTACAGTATACTACAAGACAGCTCAGCAGCTTGCCTCTACTACGGGACTGAAAACACACGTGTCCACTAGCACATACACACACAGCAATACACACACACACGCACAGTCAGAGAGAGAGGAGAGAGGAGAGAGAGAGAGAGAGAGAGAGAGAGAGAGAGAGAGAGAGAGAGAGAGAGAGAGAGAGAGAGGAGAGAGTAGAGAGAGAGAGGAGAGAGAGAGAGAGAGAGAGAGAGAGAGAGAGAGAGAGAGTAGAGAAGAGAGAGAGAGAGTAGAGAAGAGAGAGAAGAGAGAGAGAGAGAGAGAGAGAGAGAGAGAGAGAGAGAGAGAGTAGAGAGAGAGAGAGGAGAGAGCGAGATAGAGAGAGAGTGACAGAGTAGAGAGAGAGAGAGAGGAGAAAGAAGAGAGAGAGAGAGACAGAGAGACAGAGTAGAGAGAGAGAGAGAGGAGAGAGAGAGAGAGAGAGAGGAGAGAGAGAGAGAGAGAGAGACAGAGAGACAGAGTAGAGAGAGAGAGAGAGAGGAGAGCGAGAGAGAGAGAGAGGAGAGGTAGAGAGAGTGACACACACAGCAGCACTGCAGCACCAAGTACCTGGCTGTCTACGTACTTTCGTATCCTACAATATTAAAGGGATATAGTAACAACTACAGAACACATTAGAAGTTAAAGTTAAGTTTACTATCATATCCTACAATATTAAAGAGACATAGTAACAACTACAGAACATATTAGAAGTTAAAGTTAAGTTTACTAATCTATCCTACAATATTAAAGAGAGATAATAACAAATACAGGACACATTAGAAGTTAAAGTTACGTTTACTAATCTATCCTACAATATTAAAGGGATATAGTAGCAAATACAGGACACATTAGAAGTTAAAGTTAAGTTTACTATCATATTCTACAATATTAAAGGGATATAGTAGCAAATACAGGACACATTAGAAGTTAAAGTTAAGTTTACTATCATATTCTACAATATTAAAGGGATATAGTAACAACTACAGAACGCATTAGAAGATCAAATCCATTGCTTTTTCCAAGCCACCCACAGATACTACCACAGATACTACCACAGATACTACCACAGATACTACCACAGACACTACCACAAATACTACCACAGATACTACCACAGATACTACCACAGATACTACCACAGACACTACCACAAATACTACCACATATACTACCACAGATACTACCACAGATACTACCACAGATACTACCACAGATACTACCACAGATACTACCACATATGGTTGAGTTGTACTGCCGTTCCCCTCCCCCATGGCAGACATATACTACCACAGATACTACCACAGATACTACCACAGATACTACCACATATACTACCACAGATACTACCACAGATACTACCACAGATACTACCACATATACTACCACAGATACTACCACAGATACTACCACAGATACTACCACAGATACTACCACATATACTACCACATATACTACCACAGATACTACCACAGATACTACCACATATACTACCACATATACTACCACAGACACTACCACAGATACTACCACAGATACTACCACAGATACTACCACAGATACTACCACAGATACTACCACATATACTACCACATATACTACCCCCACAGATACTACCACAGATACTACCACAGATACTACCACATATACTACCACAGATACTACCACAGATACTACCACATATACTACCACATATACTACCACAGATACTACCACAGATACTACCACATATACTACCACATATACTACCACAGACACTACCACAGATACTACCACAGATACTACCACAGACACTACCACAGATACTACCACAGATACTACCACATATACTACCACAGATACTACCACAGACACTACCACAGATACTACCACAGATACTACCACAGATACTACCACAGATACTACCACAGATACTACCACAGACACTACCACAGACACTACCACAGATACTACCACAGATACTACCACAGATACTACCACAGATACTACCACAGATACTACCACAGATACTACCACATATGGTTGAGTTGTACTGCCGTTCCCCTCCCCCATGGCAGAGATGAAAGCCAGAACAGAAGAGAGAGAAAATCACAGCCCTGCAACTGGCCTCACTGCTCTTATCTGTTTATAATGCTAATGTCTGCTAATGCTACAGAGATAAAACCCTGACAGGACACGGAGCATTCAACGACTCCCGGGTGACCAATGGTGGTGGTGTGTGTGTGTGTGTGTGTGTGTGTGTGTGTGTGTGTGTGTGTGTGTGTGTGTGTGTGTGTGTGTGTGTGTGTGTGTGTGTGTGTGTGTGTGTGTGTGTGTGTGTGTGTGTGTGTGTGTGTGTGTGTGTGTGTGTGTGTGCCTGTGTGCGTGTGTGCCTGTGTGTGTGTGTGTGTGCCTGTGTGTGTGTGCCTGTGTATGTGTGTGTGTGTGTGTGTGTGTGTGTGTGTGTGTGTGTGTGTGTGTGTGTGTGTGTGTGTGTGTGTGTGTGTGTGTGTATGTGTGTGTGTGTGTGTGTGTGTGTGTGTGTGTGTGTGTGTGTGTGCGTGTGTGTGCCTGTGTGTGTGTGTGTGCCTGTGTATGTGTGTGTGTCTGTGTGTGCCTGTGTATGTGTGTGTTATTGTCTGTCTGTGTGTGTGTGTGTGTGTGTGTGTGTGTGTGTGTGTGTGTGTGTGTGTGTGTGTGTGTGTGTGTGTGTGTGTGTGTGTGTGTGTGTGTGTGTGTGTGTGTGTGTGTGTGTGTGTGTGTGTGTGTCTGTGAGTGTGTGTGTGTGTGTGTATATGTTTGGCTCTACTTGCTCTGGGGCTGTCAGCCATCCTCATACTGACACTTTAGATAATGGATGTGCTGCTTGACATGACTTCAGACTCTGAGTCCCAAATGGCACCCTAATCCCTATATAGTGCACCAGAATCCTATGGCACTACAAAGGTTATAGAGTTCCATTTGGGATGCATCCAGACACACATCTATGCAAATGCCTCTGTCATAAAACACTGGATCAGTGGGATATGGCAACGTAATGGTTCAACATTCAGCCATCAAACTGCCTACGATGACGTGTATATCCCAGCTGAGAGGAAGGCAGAAGCATCCTAACCACCATCCCTTCTACGGGAATGAGGTAGAGATGAGGAACCACCATCCCTTCTACGGGAATGAGGTAGAGAGGAGGAACCACCCTCCTCTCTATGGGAATGAGGTAGAGAGGAGGAACCACCCTCCACTCTATGGGAATGAGGTAGAGAGGAGGAACCACCCTCCTCTCTATGGGAATGAGGTAGAGAGGAGGAACCACCCTCCTCTCTATGGGAATGAGGTAGAGATGAGGAACCACCCTCCACTCTATGGGAATGAGGTAGAGATGAGGAACCACCATCCACTCTATGGGAATGAGGTAGAGATGAGGAACCACCATCCCCTCTACGGGAATGAGGTAGAGATGAGGAACCACCATCCACTCTATGGGAATGAGGTAGAGATGAGGAACCACCATCCACTCTATAGGAATGAGGTAGAGATGAGGAACCACCCTCCACTCTATGGGAATGAGGTAGAGATTGGGAACCACCCTCCACTCTATGGGAATGAGGTAGAGATGAGGAACCACCATCCACTCTATGGGAATGAGGTAGAGATTAAGAACCACCCTCCACTCTATGGGAATGAGGTAGAGGTGAGGAACCACCATCCCCTCTATGGGAATGAGGTAGAGATTAGGAACCACCCTCCACTCTATGGGAATGAGGTAGAGAGGAGGAACCACCCTCCACCCTATGGGAATGAGGTAGAGAGGAGGAACCACCCTCCACTCTATGGGAATGAGGTAGAGATGAGGAACCACCATCCCCTCTACGGGAATGAGGTAGAGATGAGGAACCACCATCCACTCTATGGGAATGAGGTAGAGAGGAGGAACCACCCTCCACTCTATGGGAATGAGGTAGAGAGGAGGAACCACCCTCCTCTCTATGGGAATGAGGTAGAGAGGAGGAACCACCCTCCTCTCTATGGGAATGAGGTAGAGATGAGGAACCACCCTCCACTCTATGGGAATGAGGTAGAGATGAGGAACCACCATCCCCTCTACGGGAATGAGGTAGAGATGAGGACCCACCATCCACTCTATGGGAATGAGGTAGAGATGAGGAACCACCCTCCACTCTATGGGAATGAGGTAGAGATTGGGAACCACCCTCCACTCTATGGGAATGAGGTAGAGATTGGGAACCACTCTCCATTCTATTGGAATGAGGTAGAGATGGGGAACCACCCTCCACTCTATGGGAATGAGGTAGAGATGAGGAACCACCCTCCACTCTATGGGAATGAGGTAGAGATGAGGAACCACCATCCACTCTATGGGAATGAGGTAGAGATGAGGATTATGAAAATGGCTTCTCTTTTCCAAAGGGGTGTTTTCCATCAAGTAGCTCCTTGATATGAACAAAATAAACCACCAAAAACATTGTAGAGGAGAAATATACATAAACAATTTGGCAAAGAAACATCAAAGCGAGTTGTACCAAATTCCCACACTTCCATCACACATCAGGGCCTCAATTATGTGTTAAAATATGTTTTGAGTGATGACTAACTAATTCATTCTGTTTGACTGCTGTGGGTGGGGTGGCTGAAATCACGCACGCACACGCACGCACGCACGCACGCACGCACACACACACACACACACACACACACACACACACACACACACACACACACACACACACACACACACACACACACACACACACACACACACACACACGTGTTACATCTCTCTTTATGTTATTATAGAGCGTGTTTAGAGGCTTCAACACTTAGCAACCAAGACTCATTAATCTACAGGGCTTTGATTGGTCGCGTCTGACCTCTGTGGGAATGCAGGGGGCCGGACCAGGAACCAGGGAGCTGGAGATGTTCTAATTAGTCCAACAGAAGTTCTGGAACACAACGCCTCGGGGCTGACATCTAAGATCCCCGACTTCACCGCCCCCTCTCCTCTCCACCCTCACCACCCCCTCTCCTATCCACCCTCACCACCCTCTCTCCTATCCACCCTCACCGTCCCCTCTCCTATCCACCCTCACCACCCCCTCTCCTATCCACCCTCACCACCCCCTCTCCTATCCACCCTCACCGTCCCCTCACTGTCCCTTCTCCTATCCACCCTCACCACCCCCTCTCCTATCCACCCTCACCACCCCCTCTCCTATCCACCCTCACCAACCCCTCTCCTATCCACCCTCACCACCCCTCTCCTATCCACCCTCACCACCCCCTCTCTGATCCACCTTCACCGCCCCCTCTCCTCTCCACCCTCACTGTCCCCTCTCCTCTCCACCCTCACTGTCCCCTCTCCTCTCCACCCTCACCACCCCCTCTCCTATCCACCCTCACCGTCCCCTCTCCTATCCACCCTCACCAACCCCTCTCCTATTCACCCTCATCGTCCCCTCTCCTATCCACCCTCACCGTCCCCTCACCGTCCCCTCTCCTATTCACCCTCATCGTCCCCTCTCCTATCCACCCTCACCGTCCCCTCACCGTCCCCTCTCCTATCCACCCTCACCAACCCCTCTCCTATCCACCCTCACCGTCCCCTCTCCTATCCACCCTCACCGTCCCCTCTCCTATCCACCCTCACCGTCCCCTCTCCTATCCACCCTCACTGTCCCCTCTCCTATCCACCCTCACCGTCCCCTTTCCTATCCACCCTCACCGTCCCCTCTCCTCTCCACCCTCACCGTCCCCTCTCCTATTCACCCTCATCGTCCCCTCTCCTATCCACCCTCACCGTCCCCTCACCGTCCCCTCTCCTATCCACCCTCACCAACCCCTCTCCTATCCACCCTCACCGTCCCCTCTCCTATCCACCCTCACCGTCCACTCTCCTATCCACCCTCACCGTCCTCTCTCCCCTCTGCACCCTCACTGCCCCCTCTCCTATCCACCCTCACCTCTCCTATTCACCCTCCTATCCACCCTCACCTCTCCTATTCACCCTCCTATCCACCCTCACCTCTCCTATTCACCCTCCTATCCACTCTCACCTCTCCTATTCACCCTCCTATCCACCCTCACCGTCCTCTCTCTCCTCTCCACCCTCACTGCCCCCTCTCCTATCCACCCTCACCTCTCCTATTCACCCTCCTCTCCACCCTCACTGCCCCCTCTCCTATCCACCCTCACCACCCCCTCTCCTATCCACCCTCACCTCTCCTATCCACCCTCCTATCCTCCCTCACCGTCCCCTCTCCTCCCTCTCCTATCCACCCTCTCCTATCCACCCTCACCGTCCTCTCTCTCCTCTCCACCCTCACTGCCCCCTCTCCTATCCACCCTCACCTCTCCTATCCACCCTCCTATCCACTCTCACCTCTCCTATCCACCCTCCTATCCACCCTCCTCTCCACCCTCACCGCCCCCTCTCCTATCCACCCTCACCTCTCCTATCCACCCTCCTATCCACCCTCACCTCTCCTATCCACCCTCCTATCCACCCTCACCTCTCCTATCCACCCTCCTATCCACCCTCACCTCTCCTATCCACCCTCCTATCCACTCTCACCTCTCCTATCCACCCTCCTATCCACCCTCCTATCCACCCTCCTCTCCACCCTCACTGTCCCTTCTCCTATCCACCTTCACCACCCCCTCTCCTATCCACCCTCACCACCCCCTCTCCTATCCACCCTCACCAACCCCTCTCCTATCCACCCTCACCAACCCCTCTCCTATCCACCCTCACCACCCCCTCTCCTATCCACCCTCACCACCCCCCTCTCTGATCCACCTTCACCGCCCCCTCTCCAATCCACCTTCACCGTCCCCTCTCCTCTCCACCCTCACTGTCCCCTCTCCTCTCCACTCTCACTGTCCCCTCTCCTCTCCACCCTCACCACCCCCTCTCCTATCCACCCTCACCGTCCCCTCTCCTATCCACCCTCACCAACCCCTCTCCTATTCACCCTCATCGTCCCCTCTCCTATCCACCCTCCTCTCCACCCTCACTGCCCCCTCTCCTATCCACCCTCACCACCCCCTCTCCTATCCACCCTCACCTCTCCTATCCACCCTCCTATCCTCCCTCACCGTCCCCTCTCCTCCCTCTCCTATCCACCCTCTCCTATCCACCCTCACCGTCCTCTCTCTCCTCTCCACCCTCACTGCCCCCTCTCCTATCCACCCTCACCTCTCCTATCCACCCTCCTATCCACTCTCACCTCTCCTATCCACCCTCCTATCCACCCTCCTCTCCACCCTCACCGCCCCCTCTCCTATCCACCCTCACCTCTCCTATCCACCCTCCTATCCACCCTCACCTCTCCTATCCACCCTCCTATCCACCCTCACCTCTCCTATCCACCCTCCTATCCACCCTCACCTCTCCTATCCACCCTCCTATCCACTCTCACCTCTCCTATCCACCCTCCTATCCACCCTCCTATCCACCCTCCTCTCCACCCTCACTGTCCCTTCTCCTATCCACCCTCACCACCCCCTCTCCTATCCACCCTCCACCCCCTCTCCTATCCACCCTCACCAACCCCTCTCCTATCCACCCTCACCACCCCCTCTCCTATCCACCCTCACCACCCCTCTCTGATCCACCTTCACCGCCCCTCTCCAATCCACCTTCACCGTCCCCTCTCCTCTCCACCCTCACTGTCCCCTCTCCTCTCCACTCTCACTGTCCCCTCTCCTCTCCACCCTCACCACCCCTCTCTCCTATCCACCCTCACCGTCCCTCTCCTATCCACCCTCACCAACCCCTCTCCTATTCACCCTCATCGTCCCCTCTCCTATCCACCCTCACCGTCCCCTCACCGTCCCCTCTCCTATTCACCCTCATCGTCCCCTCTCCTATCCACCCTCACCGTCCCTCACCGTCCCCTCTCCTATCCACCCTCACCAACCCCTCTCCTATCCACCCTCACCGTCCCCTCTCCTATCCACCCTCACCGTCCCCTCTCCTATCCACCCTCACCGTCCCCTCTCCTATCCACCCTCACCGTCCCCTCTCCTATCCACCCTCACCGTCCCCTCTCCTATCCACCCTCACCGTCCCCTCTCCTATCCACCCTCACCGTCCCCTTTCCTATCCACCCTCACCGTCCCTCTCCTATCCACCCTCACCGTCCCCTCTCCTATCCACCCTCACCGTCCCCCCCTCCTCACCGTCCCCTCTCCTCCCTCTCTATCCACCCTCACCGTCCTCTCTCTCCTCTCCACCCTCACCGTCCTCTCTCCTCTCCACCCTCACCGTCCCCTCTCCTATTCACCCTCATCGTCCCCTCTCCTATCCACCCTCACCGTCCCCTCTCCTATCCACCCTCACCAACCCCTCTCCTATCCACCCTCACCGTCCCCTCTCCTATCCACCCTCACCGTCCACTCTCCTATCCACCCTCACCGTCCTCTCTCCCCTCTGCACCCTCACTGCCCCCTCTCCTATCCACCCTCACCTCTCCTATTCACCCTCCTATCCACCCTCACCTCTCCTATTCACCCTCCTATCCACCCTCACCTCTCCTATTCACCCTCCTATCCACTCTCACCTCTCCTATTCACCCTCCTATCCACCCTCACCGTCCTCTCTCTCCTCTCCACCCTCACTGCCCCCTCTCCTATCCACCCTCACCTCTCCTATTCACCCTCCTCTCCACCCTCACTGCCCCCTCTCCTATCCACCCTCACCACCCCCTCTCCTATCCACCCTCACCTCTCCTATCCACCCTCCTATCCTCCCTCACCGTCCCCTCTCCTCCCTCTCCTATCCACCCTCTCCTATCCACCCTCACCGTCCTCTCTCTCCTCTCCACCCTCACTGCCCCCTCTCCTATCCACCCTCACCTCTCCTATCCACCCTCCTATCCACTCTCACCTCTCCTATCCACCCTCCTATCCACCCTCCTCTCCACCCTCACCGCCCCCGCTCCTATCCACTCTCACCTCTCCTATCCACCCTCCTATCCACCCTCACCTCTCCTATCCACCCTCCTATCCACCCTCACCTCTCCTATCCACCCTCCTATCCACCCTCACCTCTCCTATCCACCCTCCTATCCACTCTCACCTCTCCTATCCACCCTCCTATCCACCCTCCTATCCACCCTCCTATCCACTCTCACCTCTCCTATCCACCCTCCTATCCACCCTCCTATCCACCCTCACCTCTCCTATCCACCCTCCTCTCCTCCCTCACCGCCCCTCTCCTATCCACCCTCACCGTCCCCTCTCCTATCCACCCTCACCTCTCCTATTCACCCTCCTATCCACCCTCATGGCTTCACCTATTCACCCTCCTATCCACCCTCACCTCTCCTATCCACCCTCCTATCCACCCTCACCTCTCCTATCCACCCTCCTATCCACCCTCACCTCTCCTATCCACCCTCCTCTCCTCCCTCACCGTCCCCTCTCCTATCCACCCTCACCGTCCTCTCTCTCCTATCCACCCTCACCTCTCCTATCCACCCTCCTATCCACCCTCACCTCTCCTATCCACCTTCACCTCTCCTATTCACCCTCCTATCCACCCTCATGGCTTCACCTATTCAGAATAGCAAATACAGAATGTCAAAGACAGATGGAATGTAATATAGTTGCAGTGGGTTCTCCACGGAGGAAAGCATTATAAAGACCCCTAGAAAAGTCTGCCCGCTGATGCAATGCATTCTAGGTGGATGGTGTGGAACTGGATACTCGTACAGTACATTGGGATTCCTGCAAAACAGACGTCAACGAGGAAACATAACGCCTCTGTTATGAGGTGCACTGCTGACGTCATCCACGACAGGTTGAATAATAACCGTAACAAGAAAAAAGAAAAATGTGATAAATATTGAAGTCACCAAAAGATGATTATCAACATTGTTGGTACACCTACAGTATTATGGGTGTTATGGGTGTTGATGTTCTATGCTAAGCTTAACGCTCCTATCTATCTAGCAGACGGTCTCAGTCTGAGGAGACGGTTGAACAGCTGTGTGGATTACGTCATCGTGACGCCATCTAAATGGTTGAGGGACTCGGCCAATAGTCTAGCAGTATGAAGGATGTGATATTAACCCTTATGGACAGTTCCGACTCGTGGTCCTTCTGTAGCTCAGTTGGTAGAGCATGGCGCTTGTAACGCCAGGGTAGTGGGTTCGATTCCCGGGACCACCCATACGTAGAATGTATGCACACATGATTGTAAGTCGCTTTGGATAAAAGCGTCTGCTAAATGGCATATATTATTATTATATTAACAAGCCATCTAAGACGTGTGGTTGTTACCAGGAAGTATTTAGGTTAAAGGGGTGGCAGGGTAGCCTAGTGGTTAGAGCGTTGGACTAGTAACCGAAAGGTTGCAAGTTCATATCCCCGAGCTGACAAGGTACAAATCTGTCGTTCTGCCCCTGAACAAGGCAGTTAACACACTGCTCCTAGGCCGTCATTGAAAATAATAATTTGTTCTTAACTGATTTGCCTGGTTAAATAAAGATCATGTAAATAGAGATGTCAGTGAAAGTGGAATCCGTAGGGACATCTGATCCACTCGTCTCTATCTCTTCATTTAGTATTGTTATTTTACCTTTTATTTAACTAGGCAAGGTCAGTTAAGAACAAATTCTTATTTTACAATGACGGCCTACCGGGGAACAGTGGGGTTAACTGCCTTGTTCATGAGGCAGAACAACAGATGTTTACCTCGTCAGCCTGTGTGTGTGTGTCAGTCTGATCTCTAAGTCCACTAGGGAGTCCACTGCCCTGACCACGTCTCCACTAGAGCCAATATCGTGTCAAGACAACATGTTGGTTGATACACACCCTGTAGCTGTGTTTGAATACCCATACTATCAATCAAATGTATTTATAAAGCCCTTTTCACACAACAATCAGCAGACTCAATGAGTATATACTACACACTCAATGAGTATATACTACACACTCAATTAGTATATACTACACACTCAATGAGTATATACTACACACTCAATGAGTATGTACTACATACTTAATGAGTATATAATACACACTCAATAAGTATATACTACACACTTAATGAGTATATACTACACACTTAATGAGTATATACTACACACTCAATAAGTATATACTACACACTTAATGAGTATATACTACACACTCAATGAGTATATACTACACACTCAATGAGTATATGCTACATACCACATGCTATTAGTTAATTTTAATATGCTGTAAACAAACGGTATCCTTTCAGTTGATTGTACTAGAGCTTCGCCTGTCTACCGGAAGTTGATGCTGTTGCTATGCAACCTATTGCTAGCTTGTTAGCATAACAAATGACTAGCTACACATCTTACAATTTCATTAACAATGTCCATTGAGAATGCTAAACCACTTAGCAAGGCTAAGAATTACGTGAATAATGAAATCAATGAATGTTAGTTAGTTAGAGAGCGTGTAGTTAATATACTGGCGAGTTCGATGTATTAGTAGGCAACTAACGCTAGGTAGCTAGCTAACATACCGGTATATACAAGCAACTGCTGTAATGATATGCTATGCGGTTTCAAAAGGCTAGCATAGCTAACAAATTGTCAGCCAACATAACTTAACTCATTTGAAAGGCAATTACTTTATTACATTGCTCAACATTTTCTTAACATTTGTCATAATTTGTAAAAGCAATGCATTTGTGTCCGCTCTCGTCGGACTTCGGCTAACAAATATTCTCTGCCATTTTCTTCAAATCCGAAAATGTTGTAAAACGGCCATTTTATGAAGAACTGCATCGTGGGCCCTAAAAGCACAGCAATAGTGTCCATTGCTTGTATACTTCGTATTTTGCCGAAAATAGTACAACATCCGGGAACTTTTGGCATAATAACTACATCCATACTATGACCAATAAGCAAACTGCATACTCAATTTACGTCACCAATAGTACGGCTAGTAGGAGGATTCAAACCGCTTGTTTATTTAATTCATCTATACAGAGACAAGCTCATGGCCTTGGGGATTATTTCTGAACGTGCGCGTAGTGGATATCATCATCTGAATTCAGAGACGCCCATTGGCTGATATCTCAGCAGGAAGTGTTAGAGAGATGAGCTGACGAGATTATGTCAAGACGACAGTAGATGACCAAACACAACACCAGTTAGAAAACGTCCAATGGTAGATTCACCTGGGGTCTGTCTGTCTGAATACCAGTCTGTCTGAATACCTGTCTGTCTGTCTGTCTGTCTGTCTGTCTGTCTGTCTGTCTGTCTGTCTGTCTGTCTGTCTGTCTGTCTGTCTGCCTGTCTGTCTGTCTGTCTGTCTGTCTGTCTGTCTGTCTGTCTGTCTGTCTGTCTGTCTGTCTGTCTGTCTGTCTGTCTGACTGCCTGTCTGTCTGACTGCCTGTCTGTCTGTCTGTCTGTCTGCCTGTCTGTCTGTCTGACTGCCTGTCTGTCTGACTGCCTGTCTGTCTGAATGCCTGTCTGTCTGACTGCCTGTCTGTCTGAATGCCTGTCTGTCTGACTGCCTGTCTGTCTGACTGCCTGTCTGTCTGACTGCCTGTCTGTCTGTCTGTCTGTCTGTCTGTCTGTCTGTCTGTCTGTCTGTCTGTCTGTCTGTCTGTCTGTCTGTCTGTCTGAATGCCTGTCTGTCAGTCCTACTGTCATAACATAACCCACCAGTCCTATAGTCCTATAGTCATAACATAACCCACCAGTCCTATAGTCATAACATAACCCACCAGTCCTATAGTCATAACATAACCCACCAGTCCTATAGTCATAACATAACCCACCAGTCCTATAGTCATAACATAACCCACCAGTCCTATAGTCCTATAGTCATAACATAACCCACCAGTCCTATAGTCATAACATAACCCACCAGTCCTATAGTCATAACATAACCCACCAGTCCTATAGTCATAACATAACCCACCAGTCAGTCCTACTGTTATAACATAACCCACCAGTCCTATAGTCATAACATAACCCACCAGTCCTATAGTCATAACATAACCCACCAGTCCTATAGTCATAACATAACCCACCAGTCCTATAGTCATAACATAACCCACCAGTCCTATAGTCCTATAGTCATAACATAACCCACCAGTCCTATAGTCATAACATAACCCACCAGTCCTATAGTCCTATAGTCATAACATAACCCACCAGTCCTATAGTCATAACATAACCCACCAGTCCTATAGTCATAACATAACCCACCAGTCCTATAGTCATAACATAACCCACCAGTCCTATAGTCATAACATAACCCACCAGTCCTATAGTCATAACATAACCCACCAGTCCTATAGTCACTAACATAACCCACCAGTCCTATAGTCCTATAGTCATAACATAACCCACCAGTCCTATAGTCATAACATAACCCACCAGTCCTATAGTCCTATAGTCATAACATAACCCACCAGTCCTATAGTCATAACATAACCCACCAGTCCTATAGTCATAACATAACCCACCAGTCAGTCCTACTGTTATAACATAACCCACCAGTCCTATAGTCATAACATAACCCACCAGTCCTATAGTCATAACATAACCCACCAGTCCTATAGTCATAACATAACCCACCAGTCCTATAGTCATAACATAACCCACCAGTCCTATAGTCATAACATAACCCACCAGTCCTATAGTCCTATAGTCATAACATAACCCACCAGTCCTATAGTCATAACATAACCCACCAGTCCTATAGTCATAACATAACCCACCAGTCCTATAGTCCTATAGTCATAACATAACCCACCAGTCCTATAGTCATAACATAACCCACCAGTCCTATAGTTCTATAGTCATAACATAACCCACCAGTCCTATAGTCATAACATAACCCACCAGTCCTATAGTCATAACATAACCCACCAGTCCTATAGTCATAACATAACCCACCAGTCCTATAGTCCTATAGTCATAACATAACCCACCAGTCCTATAGTCATAAGATAACCCACCAGTCCTATAGTTCTATAGTCATAACATAACCCACCAGTCCTATAGTCATAACATAACCCACCAGTCCTATAGTCATAACATAACCCACCAGTCCTATAGTCATAACATAACCCACCAGTCCTATAGTCATAACATAACCCACCAGTCCTATAGTCATAACCCACCAGTCCTATAGTCATAACATAACCCACCAGTCCTATAGTCATAACATAACCCACCAGTCCTATAGTCATAACATAACCCACCAGTCCTATAGTCATGTCAAACATAACCCACCAGTCCTATAGTCCTATAGTCATAACATAACCCACCAGTCCTATAGTCATAACATAACCCACCAGTCCTATAGTCCTATAGTCATAACATAACCCACCAGTCCTATAGTCATAACATAACCCACCAGTCCTATAGTCCTATAGTCATAACATAACCCACCAGTCCTATAGTCATAACATAACCCACCAGTCAGTCCTATAGTCATAACATAACCCACCAGTCCTATAGTCATAACATAACCCACCAGTCCTATAGTCATAACATAACCCACCAGTCCTATAGTCATAACATAACCCACCAGTCCTATAGTCATAACATAACTCACCAGTCCTATAGTCCTATAGTCATAACATAACCCACCAGTCCTATAGTCATAACATAACCCACCAGTCCTATAGTCATAACATAACCCACCAGTCCTATAGTCCTATAGTCATAACATAACCCACCAGTCCTATAGTCATAACATAACCCACCAGTCCTATAGTTCTATAGTCATAACATAACCCACCAGTCCTATAGTCATAACATAACCCACCAGTCCTATAGTCATAACATAACCCACCAGTAACATAACCCACCAGTCCTATAGTCATAACATAACCCACCAGTCCTATAGTCATAACATAACCCACCAGTCCTATAGTCATAACATAACCCACCAGTCCTATAGTCATAACATAACCCACCAGTCCTATAGTCATAACATAACCCACCAGTCCTATAGTCATAACATAACCCACCAGTCCTATAGTCATAACATAACCCACCAGTCCTATAGTCATAACATAACCCACCAGTCCTATAGTCCTATAGTCATAACATAACCCACCAGTCCTATAGTCCTATAGTCATAACATAACCCACCAGTCCTATAGTCATAACATAACCCACCAGTCCTATAGTCATAACATAACCCACCAGTCCTATAGTCATAACATAACCCACCAGTCCTATAGTCATAACATAACCCACCAGTCCTATAGTCATAACATAACCCACCAGTCCTATAGTCATAACATAACCCACCAGTCCTATAGTCATAACATAACCCACCAGTCCTATAGTCATAACATAACCCACCAGTCCTATAGTCATAACATAACCCACCAGTCCTATAGTCATAACATAACCCACCAGTCCTATAGTCATAACATAACCCACCAGTCCTATAGTCATAACATAACCCACCAGTCCTATAGTCATAACATAACCCACCAGTCCTATAGTCCTATAGTCATAACATAACCCACCAGTCCTATAGTCATAACATAACCCACCAGTCCTATAGTCATAACATAACCCACCAGTCCTATAGTCATAACATAACCCACCAGTCCTATAGTCCTATAGTCATAACATAACCCACCAGTCCTATAGTCATAACATAACCCACCAGTCCTATAGTCATAACATAACCCACCAGTCCTATAGTCATAACATAACCCACCAGTCCTATAGTCATAACATAACCCACCAGTCCTATAGTCATAACATAACCCACCAGTCCTATAGTCATAACATAACCCACCAGTCCTATAGTCCTATACATAACCCACCAGTCCTATAGTCATAACATAACCCACCAGTCCTATAGTCCTACTGCAGTCCTATAACATAACCCACCAGTCCTATAGTCATAACATAACCCACCAGTCCTATAGTCCTATAGTCATAACATAACCCACCAGTCAGTCCTACTGTTATAACATAACCCACCAGTCCTATAGTCATAACATAACCCACCAGTCCTATAGTCATAACATAACCCACCAGTCCTATAGTCATAACATAACCCACCAGTCCTATAGTCATAACATAACCCACCAGTCCTATAGTCATAACATAACTCACCAGTCCTATAGTCCTATAGTCATAACATAACCCACCAGTCCTATAGTCATAACATAACCCACCAGTCCTATAGTCATAACATAACCCACCAGTCCTATAGTCATAGTCAACATAACCCACCAGTCCTATAGTCATAACATAACCCACCAGTCCTATAGTTCTATAGTCATAACATAACCCACCAGTCCTATAGTCATAACATAACCCACCAGTCCTATAGTCATAACATAACCCACCAGTCCTATAGTCATAACATAACCCACCAGTCCTATAGTCATAACATAACCCACCAGTCCTATAGTCATAACATATTCATATCGTCCATCTCACACATTAGGAGAACGACCACTCCAGTCTCTTTAGCCAGAGGCGACACACAGTGGCTGTCTCCCCAGCCGGCAGACTTCAAAACAAACGGAGTGCAGGGAATGACGTTCCACTTCTCTCCGTGTCCCCTCCTTCCCTCACCACCTCCAATATACCGACTACACCGGCGATGTCACTGCAACCCATGAGAACCTAGAAACAATTCTCCCGTTTTAAATGTCAGCAGTTTCCCTCTAACGTTAATCCAATCCCGAGTAGCACTCGTATGGTCATTACGCACGCACGCATCCACCAGAACACACACACACCGGCACGCACAGTAATACCGATAACGTAGAAAATACAAGGCTACCATACCTTTGTTCACTCTCCGCAGTATTTGACATCTGCATTTGAAAGAAAGAGCTATCATACTAGCATCTCTCAGTGCGCGCAGGTACGACGCTTGTCCGAGAGCTCTGCTGGTGGCGTTGCGGATTCAGTGCACGGGTATCTGTATTCCCCGCACATAGCAGGAGATAGAGAGCTTGTCTCAGCGGTGGACCGGTGGACGGTTACCGTAGCCCACACTTATTTGCGAGCCGCTCCTGCCCGTGTAACCTAACAGTAACGAAAGATAGAAGCATCTATCCCTGCAGCAGGAAACCGTGGTGTAATTCCGTTTCATCACCCCTCAATTCCGTCATGAAATTATATATTTTATCTTCTCTCTCGCATTAAAAAAATATATACGCGTGGAATTGAACTGAAAGGCGTGCGCGTGAACCACTGATGAGAGCTTCAGGGAAAAGAAAGAAAGGAGGATAATCTGTGCGTGCACCATGCACACCCACCACCATCACCATCCGCTTCGTCGCGGGGTGTCACGCTGATGTTGAGATTAACAGTCTGTGCTGTGATACGGGAGGACGGGAAGGTGGTGGGGTTTAAACTCTCAGCTGTGTAACCTACTATGGCGGTTTGCTGCTGGTAGACAAGTCTACTACAACCTTGCGTTGGTCGACAGACACATACTTTATGTTGTCCATCAATGGGTTGTTTCTCTTCCTCACTCCAAAACCAGGAGGAGCAGGAGGGGTTCTGATGCTCTGGTCTGTTAAACCAGGAGGAGCAGGAGGGGTTCTGATGCTCTGGTCTGTTAAACCAGGAGGAGCAGGAGGGTTTCTGATGCTCTGGTCTGTTAAACCAGGAGGAGCAGGAGGGGTTCTAATGCTCTGGTCTGTTAAACCAGGAGGAGCAGGAGGGTTTCTGATGCTCTGGTCTGTTAAACCAGGAGGAGCAGGAGGGGTTCTGATGCTCTGGTCTGTTAAACCAGGAGGAGCAGGAGGGGTTCTGATGCTCTGGTCTGTTAAACCAGGAGGAGCAGGATGGTTTCTGATGCTCTGGTCTGTTAAACCAGGAGGAGCAGGAGGGGTTCTGATGCTCTGGTCTGTTAAACCAGGAGGAGCAGGAGGGTTCTGATGCTCTGGTCTGTTAAACCAGGAGGAGCAGGAGGGTTTCTGATGCTCTGGTCTGTTAAACCAGGAGGAGCAGGAGGGGTTCTGATGCTCTGGTCTGTTAAACCAGGAGGAGCAGGAGGGGTTCTGATGCTCTGGTCTGTTAAACCAGGAGGAGCAGGAGGGTTTCTGATGCTCTGGTCTGTTAAACCAGGAGGAGCAGGAGGGGTTCTGATGCTCTGGTCTGTTAAACCAGGAGGAGCAGGAGGGTTTCTGATGCTCTGGTCTGTTAAACCAGGAGGAGCAGGAGGGGTTCTGATGCTCTGGTCTGTTAAACCAGGAGGAGCAGGAGGGTTTCTGATGCTCTGGTCTGTTAAACCAGGAGGAGCAGGAGGGGTTCTGATGCTCTGGTCTGTTAAACCAGGAGGAGCAGGAGGGGTTCTGATGCTCTGGTCTGTTAAACCAGGAGGAGCTGGAGGGGTTCTGATGCTCTGGTCTGTTAAACCAGGAGGAGCAGGAGGGGTTCTGATGCTCTGGTCTGTTAAACCAGGAGGAGCAGGAGGGGTTCTGATGCTCTGGTCTGTTAAACCAGGAGGAGCAGGAGGGGTTCTGATGCTCTGGTCTGTTATACCTGGTGCTCTGGTCACATTATCATAAAGTTCTGTTCTGAACTCAACTCTGGTCTCAATGACATCTGATTGGGAGGAGCAGGAGGGGTTCTGATGCTCTGGTCTGTTAAACCAGGAGGAGCAGGAGGGGTTCTGATGCTCTGGTCTGTTAGGAGGAGCAGATTCTGATGCTCTGGTCTGTTAAACCAGGAGGAGCAGGAGGGTTTCTGATGCTCTGGTCTGTTATACCTGGTGCTCTGGTCACATTATCATAAAGTTCTGTTCTCAACTCAACTCTGTTCTCAACTCCACATTATCATGATGTTCTGTTCTGTTCTCAACTCCACATTATCATGATGTTCTGTTCTGTTCTCAACCCCACATTATCATAATGTTCTGTTCTCAACTCCACATTATCATGATGTTCTGCTCTGTTCTCAACTCTGTTCTCAACTCCACATTATCATAATGTTCTGTTCTCAACTCCTTGGGGAGAGAAAGGTCCAAAATAGAGGAAGATGATGACAGGGGTTTAACTCTCTCTCTCTCTCTCTCTCTCTCTCTCTCTCTCTCTCTCTCTCTCTCTCTCTCTCTCTCTCTCTCTCTCTCTCTCTCTCTCTCTCTCTCTCTCTCTCTCTCGATAAGCAAAAACAAGAGAGAGGACAGTCACATTCGAGCAGTCAAGCACAGCTACCCAAATTCAATGAATACTCCACATTTCCCCTCTCGTCTTTCTCTATATCCTCCATTACCCAGCAGAGTCAGCTCTCCATTCAATTGAATAAAGTCACAGATTTACATTTGTGTCTCCTGGGGAAGGGGGGGGGGGTGAAAAATCACTTAAAAAACAGTTTGGAGATATCAATTATGATCCCATGCACCCATTTATTTACCCTTTGAAAGGATATCACAAGGCTGTGTTAAAAAGCAGCGTTCTTAATGATGGATTTGATGGCCGTTAACTCTTTAGTTTAAATAGCCTGTATGAAGTGTAGCTTCAAATGGTTTTTTCATCTATAATTAAAAGAAGAACATCATTAATGTTTATCATCTGAATACACAATGTTTGTCCTCAAGTTAACGTACGTGAATAATATATTTATTCCATGAGTCTGAAATGTGCCAGACTCTTCAGCCATATTGGACGTCAGTCTAGTAGAATTAACTCTACCAAACCTGAACTAAATTGCCAGTGGGCATTTAGGTCAGTAACCATTTCAGCTCATATTACAATGTAGCTGGTTGGATTAAAGAGTATTACTCTGGTGGAATAGTACATTATAGAGTATTACTCTGGTGGAATAGTACATTATAGAGTATTACTCTGGTGGAATAGTACATTATAGAGTATTACTCTGGTGGAATAGTACATTATAGAGTATTACTCTGGTGGAATAGTACATTATAGAGTATTACTCTGGTGGAATAGTACATTATATAGTATTACTCTGGTGAATAGTAAATTATAGAGTATTACTCTGGTGGAATAGTACATTATAGAGTATTACTCTGGTGGAATAGTACATTATAGAGTATTACTCTGATGGAATAGTACATTATAGAGTATTACTCTGATGGAATAGTACATTATAGAGTATTACTCTGATGGAATAGTACATTATAGAGTATTACTCTGATGGAATAGTACATTATAGAGTATTACTCTGATGGAATAGTACATTATAGAGTATTACTCTGATGGAATAGTACATTATAGAGTATTACTCTGATGGAATAGTACATTATAGAGTATTACTCTGATGGAATAGTACATTATATAGTATTACTCTGATGGAATAGTACATTATATAGTATTACTCTGATGGAATAGTACATTATATAGTATTACTCTGGTGGAATAGTACATTATATAGTATTACTCTGGTGGAATAGTACATTATATAGTATTACTCTGATGGAATAGTACATTATATAGTATTACTCTGGTGGAATAGTACATTATATAGTATTACTCTGGTGGAATAGTACATTATAGAGTATTACTCTGGTGGAATAGTACATTATATAGTATTACTCTGGTGGAATAGTACATTATATAGTATTACTCTGGTGGAATAGTACATTATATAGTATTACTCTGATGGAATAGTACATTATATAGTATTACTCTGGTGGAATAGTACATTATATAGTATTACTCTGATGGAATAGTACATTATATAGTATTACTCTGGTGGAATAGTACATTATAGAGTATTACTCTGGTGGAATAGTACATTATATAGTATTACTCTGATGGAATAGTACATTATAGAGTATTACTCTGGTGGAATAGTACATTATATAGTATTACTCTGGTGGAATAGTACATTATATAGTATTACTCTGATGGAATAGTACATTATATAGTATTACTCTGATGGAATAGTACATTATAGAGTATTACTCTGGTGGAATAGTACATTATATAGTATTACTCTGGTGGAATAGTACATTATAGAGTATTACTCTGATGGAATAGTACATTATAGAGTATTACTCTGATGGAATAGTACATTATATAGTATTACTCTGATGGAATAGTACATTATATAGTATTACTCTGGTGGAATAGTACATTATATAGTATTACTCTGATGGAATAGTACATTATAGAGTATTACTCTGATGGAATAGTACATTATAGAGTATTACTCTGATGGAATAGTACATTATAGAGTATTACTCTGGGGAATAGTACATTATAGAGTATTACTCTGGGGAATAGTACATTATAGAGTATTACTCTGGTGGAATAGTACATTATATAGTATTACTCTGGTGGAATAGTACATTATATAGTATTACTCTGGTGGAATAGTACATTATATAGTATTACTCTGGTGGAATAGTACATTATATAGTATTACTCTGATGGAATAGTACATTATATAGTATTACTCTGATGGAATAGTACATTATAGAGTATTACTCTGATGGAATAGTACATTATATAGTATTACTCTGGTGGAATAGTACATTATAGAGTATTACTCTGATGGAATAGTACATTATATAGTATTACTCTGATGGAATAGTACATTATATAGTATTACTCTGGTGGAATAGTACATTATATAGTATTACTCTGGTGGAATAGTACATTATATAGTATTACTCTGGTGGAATAGTACATTATATAGTATTACTCTGGTGGAATAGTACATTATAGAGTATTACTCTGATGGAATAGTACATTATATAGTATTACTCTGGTGGAATAGTACATTATATAGTATTACTCTGGTGGAATAGTACATTATATAGTATTACTCTGATGGAATAGTACATTATATAGTATTACTCTGGTGGAATAGTACATTATATAGTATTACTCTGGTGGAATAGTACATTATATAGTATTACTCTGGTGGAATAGTACATTATATAGTATTACTCTGATGGAATAGTACATTATATAGTATTACTCTGGTGGAATAGTACATTATATAGTATTACTCTGGTGGAATAGTACATTATAGAGTATTACTCTGGTGGAATAGTACATTATATAGTATTACTCTGATGGAATAGTACATTATATAGTATTACTCTGGTGGAATAGTACATTATATAGTATTACTCTGGTGGAATAGTACATTATATAGTATTACTCTGATGGAATAGTACATTATATAGTATTACTCTGGTGGAATAGTACATTATATAGTATTACTCTGATGGAATAGTACATTATATAGTATTACTCTGGTGGAATAGTACATTATAGAGTATTACTCTGCTGGAATAGTACATTATAGAGTATTACTCTGTATTATTAACATGAAGCATTAGGGTGGGCATGGTTACCACTTGACTTCAGATCGGGTCGGGTGGTTTGGTGGGGGAGAAGCGGAACCTTCACTCTAAACTGAATAGCAAAACAACAGTGAGTGATATTCACTATGTATCCCAGGATAGAAAACACAGGCCCTAGCAGAGAGGTGAAGTGATATTCACTATGTATCCCAGGATAGAAAACACAGGCCCTAGCAGAGAGGTGAAGTGATATTCACTATGTATCCCAGGATAGAAAACACAGGCCCTAGCAGAGAGGTGAAGTGCATTAGTCCATTACTGTGGAAGTTAAGAGGATGAAACTGTCAGGATGAAAGGAAGAGAGAGAGAGAGAAAACAGACAGATGAACAGAGAGATGAACAGACAGAGAAACAGAGAGAGAGAGATATAGCTATAGAGAGACAGAGAGAGAGAAAACAGAGAGAACAGGGAGAAAGAGAGGATAAACAGAGAGTGAGGGAAGGAGAGAGACAGTTACAGGATGAGAGAGAGGATGAACAGACAGAGAGAGAGACAGGATGAACAGACAGGATGAGAGAGAGGAGAAAGTCAAAGCCCCGTTCATCTATTTTGGACCTCTCTCAAGGACCAGGATGGGATGGGCAAGGAGGAGAGGGGAGGAGAGGGGAGGATGAACAGGGCAGATTATTACCTCCCCTGAACCTACTTCAACACCAGTACTGCCAGGATGAACAGACAGGATGAACAGACAGGATGAACAGACAGGATGAACAGACAGGATGAACAGACAGGATGAACAGACAGGATGAACAGACAGGATGAACAGACAGGATGAACAGACAGGATGAACAGACAGGATGAACAGACAGGATGAACAGACAGGATGAACAGACAGGATGAACAGACAGTTACAGGATGAACAGACAGGATGAACAGACAGGATGAACAGACAGGATGAACAGACAGGATGAACAGACAGGATGAACAGACAGGATGAACAGACAGTTACAGGATGAACAGACAGTTACAGGATGAACAGACAGGATGAACAGACAGGATGAACAGACAGGATGAACAGACAGGATGAACAGACAGGATGAACAGACAGTTACAGGATGAACAGACAGGATGAACAGACAGGATGAACAGACAGTTACAGGATGAACAGACAGTTACATGATGAACAGACAGGATGAACAGACATGATGAACAGACAGGATGAACAGACAGTTACAGGATGAACAGACAGGATGAACAGACAGTTACAGGATGAACAGACAGGATGAACAGACAGGATGAACAGACAGGATGAACAGACAGGATGAACAGACAGTTACAGGATGAACAGACAGGATGAACAGACAGGATGAACAGACAGGATGAACAGACAGGATGAACAGACAGGATGAACAGACAGGATGAACAGACAGGATGAACAGACAGGATGAACAGACAGGATGAACAGACAGGATGAACAGACAGGATGAACAGACAGGATGAACAGACAGTTACAGGATGAACAGACAGGATGAACAGACAGTTACAGGATGAACAGACAGGATGAACAGACAGTTACAGGATGAACAGACAGGATGAACAGACAGGATGAACAGACAGGATGAACAGACAGGATGAACAGACAGGATGAACAGACAGGATGAACAGACAGTTACAGGATGAACAGACAGGATGAACAGACAGGGATGAACAGACAGGATGAACAGACAGGATGAACAGACAGGATGAACAGACAGGATGAACAGACAGGATGAACAGACAGGATGAACAGGATGAACAGACAGGATGAACAGACAGTTACAGGATGAACAGACAGGATGAACAGACAGGATGAACAGACAGGATGAACAGACAGTTACAGGATGAACAGACAGACAGGATGAACAGACAGGATGAACAGACAGTTACAGGATGAACAGACAGGGATGAACAGACAGGATGAACAGACAGGATAGACAGGATGAACAGACAGGATGAACAGACAGTTACAGGATGAACAGACAGGATGAACAGACAGGATGAACAGACAGGATGAACAGACAGGATGAACAGACAGGATGAACAGACAGGATGAACAGACAGGATGAACAGACAGTTACAGGATGAACAGACAGTTACAGGATGAACAGACAGGATGAACAGACAGGATGAACAGACAGGATGAACAGACAGGATGAACAGACAGGATGAACAGACAGTTACAGGATGAACAGACAGGATGAACAGACAGGATGAACAGACAGGATGAACAGACAGGATGAACAGACAGTTACAGGATGAACAGACAGGATGAACAGACAGGATGAACAGACAGGATGAACAGACAGTTACAGGATGAACAGACAGGATGAACAGACAGTTACAGGATGAACAGACAGGATGAACAGACAGGATGAACAGACAGGATGAACAGACAGGATGAACAGACAGTTACAGGATGAACAGACAGGATGAACAGACAGGATGAACAGACAGGATGAACAGACAGGATGAACAGACAGGATGAACAGACAGTTACAGGATGAACAGAAAGGATGAACAGACAGGATGAACAGACAGTATGAACAGACAGGATGAACAGACAGTTACAGGATGAACAGACAGGATGAACAGACAGGATGAACAGACAGTTACATGATGAACAGACAGGATGAACAGACAGGGATGAACAGACAGGATGAACAGACAGGATGAACAGACAGGATGAACAGACAGTTACAGGATGAACAGACAGGACAGGATGAACAGACAGTTACAGGATGAACAGACAGGATGAACAGACAGGATGAACAGACAGGATGAACAGACAGGATGAACAGACAGGATGAACAGACAGGATTAACAGACAGGATGAACAGACAGGATGAACAGACAGGATGAACAGACAGGATGAACAGACAGGATGAACAGACAGTTACATGATGAACAGACAGGATGAACAGACAGTTACAGGATGAACAGACAGGATGAACAGACAGGATGAACAGACAGTCACATGATGAACAGACAGGATGAACAGACAGGATGAACAGATCATTACAGATGAACAGACAGGATGAACAGACAGGATGAACAGACAGTTACAGGATGAACAGACAGGATGAACAGACAGGATGAACAGACAGGATGAACAGACAGGATGAACAGACAGGATGAACAGACAGGATGAACAGACAGGATCATTCCAGACAGGATGAACAGACAGGATGAACTGGGTTCTCAGCTGATTGCATTTGGGCATACTGGAAGTCAGGAAGTGCATCATTCCAGAGGATATCAATAACAGGATCTGGGTTCTCTGGCTGATGACACAACGGTCATGAAGTGCATCATTCCAGAGGTTATCAATAACAGGATCTGGGTTCTCTGGCTGATGACACAACGGTCATGAAGTGCATCATTCCAGAGGTTATCAATAACAGGATCTGGGTTCTCTGGCTGATGACACAACGGTCATGAAGTGCATCATTCCAGAGGTTATCAATAACAGGATCTGGGTTCTCTGGCTGATGACACAACGGTCATGAAGTGCATCATTCCAGAGGTTATCAATAACAGGATCTGGGTTCTCTGGCTGATGACACAACGGTCATGAAGTGCATCATTCCAGAGGTTATCAATAACAGGATCTGGGTTCTCTGGCTGATGACACAACGGTCATGAAGTGCATCATTCCAGAGGTTATCAATAACAGGATCTGGGTTCTCTGGCTGATGACACAACGGTCATGAAGTGCATCATTCCAGAGGTTATCAATAACAGGATCTGGGTTCTCTGGCTGATGACACAACGGTCATGAAGTGCATCATTCCAGAGGTTATCAATAACAGGATCTGGGTTCTCTGGCTGATGACACAACGGTCATGAAGTGCATCATTCCAGAGGTTATCAATAACAGGATCTGGGTTCTCTGGCTGATGACACAACGGTCATGAAGTGCATCATTCCAGAGGTTATCAATAACAGGATCTGGGTTCTCTGGCTGATGACACAACGGTCATGAAGTGCATCATTCCAGAGGTTATCAATAACAGGATCTGGGTTCTCTGGCTGATGACACAACGGTCATGAAGTGCATCATTCCAGAGGTTATCAATAACAGGATCTGGGTTCTCTGGCTGATGACACAACGGTCATGAAGTGCATCATTCCAGAGGTTATCAATAACAGGATCTGGGTTCTCTGGCTGATGACACAACGGTCATGAAGTGCATCATTCCAGAGGTTATCAATAACAGGATCTGGGTTCTCTGGCTGATGACACAACGGTCATGAAGTGCATCATTCCAGAGGTTATCAATAACAGGATCTGGGTTCTCTGGCTGATGACACAACGGTCATGAAGTGCATCATTCCAGAGGTTATCAATAACAGGATCTGGGTTCTCTGGCTGATGACACAACGGTCATGAAGTGCATCATTCCAGAGGTTATCAATAACAGGATCTGGGTTCTCTGGCTGATGACACAACGGTCATGAAGTGCATCATTCCAGAGGTTATCAATAACAGGATCTGGGTTCTCTGGCTGATGACACAACGGTCATGAAGTGCATCATTCCAGAGGTTATCAATAACAGGATCTGGGTTCTCTGGCTGATGACACAACGGTCATGAAGTGCATCATTCCAGAGGTTATCAATAACAGGATCTGGGTTCTCTGGCTGATGACACAACGGTCATGAAGTGCATCATTCCAGAGGTTATCAATAACAGGATCTGGGTTCTCTGGCTGATGACACAACGGTCATGAAGTGCATCATTCCAGAGGTTATCAATAACAGGATCTGGGTTCTCTGGCTGATGACACAACGGTCATGAAGTGCATCATTCCAGAGGTTATCAATAACAGGATCTGGGTTCTCTGGCTGATGACACAACGGTCATGAAGTGCATCATTCCAGAGGTTATCAATAACAGGATCTGGGTTCTCTGGCTGATGACACAACGGTCATGAAGTGCATCATTCCAGAGGTTATCAATAACAGGATCTGGGTTCTCTGGCTGATGACACAACGGTCATGAAGTGCATCATTCCAGAGGTTATCAATAACAGGATCTGGGTTCTCTGGCTGATGACACAACGGTCATGAAGTGCATCATTCCAGAGGTTATCAATAACAGGATCTGGGTTCTCTGGCTGATGACACAACGGTCATGAAGTGCATCATTCCAGAGGTTATCAATAACAGGATCTGGGTTCTCTGGCTGATGACACAACGGTCATGAAGTGCATCATTCCAGAGGTTATCAATAACAGGATCTGGGTTCTCTGGCTGATGACACAACGGTCATGAAGTGCATCATTCCAGAGGTTATCAATAACAGGATCTGGGTTCTCTGGCTGATGACACAACGGTCATGAAGTGCATCATTCCAGAGGTTATCAATAACAGGATCTGGGTTCTCTGGCTGATGACACAACGGTCATGAAGTGCATCATTCCAGAGGTTATCAATAACAGGATCTGGGTTCTCTGGCTGATGACACAACGGTCATGAAGTGCATCATTCCAGAGGTTATCAATAACAGGATCTGGGTTCTCTGGCTGATGACACAACGGTCATGAAGTGCATCATTCAGAGGTTATCAATAACAGGATCTGGGTTCTCTGGCTGATGACACAACGGTCATGAAGTGCATCATTCCAGAGGTTATCAATAACAGGATCTGGGTTCTCTGGCTGATGACACAACGGTCATGAAGTGCATCATTCCAGAGGTTATCAATAACAGGATCTGGGTTCTCTGGCTGATGACACAACGGTCATGAAGTGCATCATTCCAGAGGTTATCAATAACAGGATCTGGGTTCTCTGGCTGATGACACAACGGTCATGAAGTGCATCATTCCAGAGGTTATCAATAACAGGATCTGGGTTCTCTGGCTGATGACACAACGGTCATGAAGTGCATCATTCCAGAGGTTATCAATAACAGGATCTGGGTTCTCTGGCTGATGACACAACGGTCATGAAGTGCATCATTCCAGAGGTTATCAATAACAGGATCTGGGTTCTCTGGCTGATGACACAACGGTCATGAAGTGCATCATTCCAGAGGTTATCAATAACAGGATCTGGGTTCTCTGGCTGATGACACAACGGTCATGAAGTGCATCATTCCAGAGGTTATCAATAACAGGATCTGGGTTCTCTGGCTGATGACACAACGGTCATGAAGTGCATCATTCCAGAGGTTATCAATAACAGGATCTGGGTTCTCTGGCTGATGACACAACGGTCATGAAGTGCATCATTCCAGAGGTTATCAATAACAGGATCTGGGTTCTCTGGCTGATGACACAACGGTCATGAAGTGCATCATTCCAGAGGTTATCAATAACAGGATCTGGGTTCTCTGGCTGATGACACAACGGTCATGAAGTGCATCATTCCAGAGGTTATCAATAACAGGATCTGGGTTCTCTGGCTGATGACACAACGGTCATGAAGTGCATCATTCCAGAGGTTATCAATAACAGGATCTGGGTTCTCTGGCTGATGACACAACGGTCATGAAGTGCATCATTCCAGAGGTTATCAATAACAGGATCTGGGTTCTCTGGCTGATGACACAACGGTCATGAAGTGCATCATTCCAGAGGTTATCAATAACAGGATCTGGGTTCTCTGGCTGATGACACAACGGTCATGAAGTGCATCATTCCAGAGGTTATCAATAACAGGATCTGGGTTCTCTGGCTGATGACACAACGGTCATGAAGTGCATCATTCCAGAGGTTATCAATAACAGGATCTGGGTTCTCTGGCTGATGACACAACGGTCATGAAGTGCATCATTCCAGAGGTTATCAATAACAGGATCTGGGTTCTCTGGCTGATGACACAACGGTCATGAAGTGCATCATTCCAGAGGTTATCAATAACAGGATCTGGGTTCTCTGGCTGATGACACAACGGTCATGAAGTGCATCATTCCAGAGGTTATCAATAACAGGATCTGGGTTCTCTGGCTGATGACACAACGGTCATGAAGTGCATCATTCCAGAGGTTATCAATAACAGGATCTGGGTTCTCTGGCTGATGACACAACGGTCATGAAGTGCATCATTCCAGAGGTTATCAATAACAGGATCTGGGTTCTCTGGCTGATGACACAACGGTCATGAAGTGCATCATTCCAGAGGTTATCAATAACAGGATCTGGGTTCTCTGGCTGATGACACAACGGTCATGAAGTGCATCATTCCAGAGGTTATCAATAACAGGATCTGGGTTCTCTGGCTGATGACACAACGGTCATGAAGTGCATCATTCCAGAGGTTATCAATAACAGGATCTGGGTTCTCTGGCTGATGACACAACGGTCATGAAGTGCATCATTCCAGAGGTTATCAATAACAGGATCTGGGTTCTCTGGCTGATGACACAACGGTCATGAAGTGCATCATTCCAGAGGTTATCAATAACAGGATCTGGGTTCTCTGGCTGATGACACAACGGTCATGAAGTGCATCATTCCAGAGGTTATCAATAACAGGATCTGGGTTCTCTGGCTGATGACACAACGGTCATGAAGTGCATCATTCCAGAGGTTATCAATAACAGGATCTGGGTTCTCTGGCTGATGACACAACGGTCATGAAGTGCATCATTCCAGAGGTTATCAATAACAGGATCTGGGTTCTCTGGCTGATGACACAACGGTCATGAAGTGCATCATTCCAGAGGTTATCAATAACAGGATCTGGGTTCTCTGGCTGATGACACAACGGTCATGAAGTGCATCATTCCAGAGGTTATCAATAACAGGATCTGGGTTCTCTGGCTGATGACACAACGGTCATGAAGTGCATCATTCCAGAGGTTATCAATAACAGGATCTGGGTTCTCTGGCTGATGACACAACGGTCATGAAGTGCATCATTCCAGAGGTTATCAATAACAGGATCTGGGTTCTCTGGCTGATGACACAACGGTCATGAAGTGCATCATTCAGAGGTTATCAATAACAGGATCTGGGTTCTCTGGCTGATGACACAACGGTCATGAAGTGCATCATTCCAGAGGTTATCAATAACAGGATCTGGGTTCTCTGGCTGATGACACAACGGTCATGAAGTGCATCATTCCAGAGGTTATCAATAACAGGATCTGGGTTCTCTGGCTGATGACACAACGGTCATGAAGTGCATCATTCCAGAGGTTATCAATAACAGGATCTGGGTTCTCTGGCTGATGACACAACGGTCATGAAGTGCATCATTCCAGAGGTTATCAATAACAGGATCTGGGTTCTCTGGCTGATGACACAACGGTCATGAAGTGCATCATTCCAGAGGTTATCAATAACAGGATCTGGGTTCTCTGGCTGATGACACAACGGTCATGAAGTGCATCATTCCAGAGGTTATCAATAACAGGATCTGGGTTCTCTGGCTGATGACACAACGGTCATGAAGTGCATCATTCCAGAGGTTATCAATAACAGGATCTGGGTTCTCTGGCTGATGACACAACGGTCATGAAGTGCATCATTCCAGAGGTTATCAATAACAGGATCTGGGTTCTCTGGCTGATGACACAACGGTCATGAAGTGCATCATTCCAGAGGTTATCAATAACAGGATCTGGGTTCTCTGGCTGATGACACAACGGTCATGAAGTGCATCATTCCAGAGGTTATCAATAACAGGATCTGGGTTCTCTGGCTGATGACACAACGGTCATGAAGTGCATCATTCCAGAGGTTATCAATAACAGGATCTGGGTTCTCTGGCTGATGACACAACGGTCATGAAGTGCATCATTCCAGAGGTTATCAATAACAGGATCTGGGTTCTCTGGCTGATGACACAACGGTCATGAAGTGCATCATTCCAGAGGTTATCAATAACAGGATCTGGGTTCTCTGGCTGATGACACAACGGTCATGAAGTGCATCATTCCAGAGGTTATCAATAACAGGATCTGGGTTCTCTGGCTGATGACACAACGGTCATGAAGTGCATCATTCCAGAGGTTATCAATAACAGGATCTGGGTTCTCTGGCTGATGACACAACGGTCATGAAGTGCATCATTCCAGAGGTTATCAATAACAGGATCTGGGTTCTCTGGCTGATGACACAACGGTCATGAAGTGCATCATTCCAGAGGTTATCAATAACAGGATCTGGGTTCTCTGGCTGATGACACAACGGTCATGAAGTGCATCATTCCAGAGGTTATCAATAACAGGATCTGGGTTCTCTGGCTGATGACACAACGGTCATGAAGTGCATCATTCCAGAGGTTATCAATAACAGGATCTGGGTTCTCTGGCTGATGACACAACGGTCATGAAGTGCATCATTCCAGAGGTTATCAATAACAGGATCTGGGTTCTCTGGCTGATGACACAACGGTCATGAAGTGCATCATTCCAGAGGTTATCAATAACAGGATCTGGGTTCTCTGGCTGATGACACAACGGTCATCGAAGTGCATCATTCAGAAGTGCATCATTCCAGAGGTTATCAATAACAGGATCTGGGTTCTCTGGCTGATGACACAACGGTCATGAAGTGCATCATTCAGAGGTTATCAATAACAGGATCTGGGTTCTCTGGCTGATGACACAACGGTCATGAAGTGCATCATTCCAGAGGTTATCAATAACAGGATCTGGGTTCTCTGGCTGATGACACAACGGTCATGAAGTGCATCATTCCAGAGGTTATCAATAACAGGATCTGGGTTCTCTGGCTGATGACACAACGGTCATGAAGTGCATCATTCCAGAGGTTATCAATAACAGGATCTGGGTTCTCTGGCTGATGACACAACGGTCATGAAGTGCATCATTCCAGAGGTTATCAATAACAGGATCTGGGTTCTCTGGCTGATGACACAACGGTCATGAAGTGCATCATTCCAGAGGTTATCAATAACAGGATCTGGGTTCTCTGGCTGATGACACAACGGTCATGAAGTGCATCATTCCAGAGGTTATCAATAACAGGATCTGGGTTCTCTGGCTGATGACACAACGGTCATGAAGTGCATCATTCAGAGGTTATCAATAACAGGATCTGGGTTCTCTGGCTGATGACACAACGGTCATGCATCATTCCAGAGGTTATCAATAACAGGATCTGGGTTCTCTGGCTGATGACACAACGGTCATGAAGTGCATCATTCCAGAGGTTATCAATAACAGGATCTGGGTTCTCTGGCTGATGACACAACGGTCATGAAGTGCATCATTCCAGAGGTTATCAATAACAGGATCTGGGTTCTCTGGCTGATGACACAACGGTCATGAAGTGCATCATTCCAGAGGTTATCAATAACAGGATCTGGGTTCTCTGGCTGATGACACAACGGTCATGAAGTGCATCATTCCAGAGGTTATCAATAACAGGATCTGGGTTCTCTGGCTGATGACACAACGGTCGTTGCATTCAACAAGTATTCAGAACTATTTTCCCTTGTTCCACATTTTGTTGTTACTGCTTTATTCTAAAATGGATTACATTATGTTTTTCCTCATCGATCTATTCACACACTACTCCATAATGACATCACAATACTCCATAATGACATCACAATACTCCATAACGACATCACAATACTCCATAATGACAACACACTACTCCACAATGACAACACAATACTCCATAATGACATCACACTACTCCATAATGACAACACACTACTCCACAATGACAACACAATACTCCATAATGACATCACACTACTCCACAATGACAACACAATACTCCATAACGACATCACAATACTCCACAATGACAACACAATACTCCATAATGACATCACAATACTCCATAATGACAACACAATAGTCCATAATGACAACACAGTACTCCATAGTTACATCGCAATACTCCATAATGACATCACAATACTCCATAATGACATCACAATACTCCATAATGACAAAGCGCAAACATTTTTTTTGCACTATTTTGTATTAGAAATAGAAAAAGGTAATATCTTATTTCCAAAAGTAGTCAGACCATTTTCTATTAGACTAGAAATTGAGCTCAGGTGCATCCTATTTCCATTGATCATAATATATGCCATTTAGCAGACGCTTTTATCCATCCTTGAGATGTTTCTACAACTTGATTGTAGTCCACCTGTGGTAAATTCAATTGATTGGACATGATTTGGAAAAGACACACACCTGTCTTATATAAGGTCCCACAGTTGACAGTGCAGGTCAGAACAAAAACCAACCCATGAGGAAAGGTGGAAAAAGACAGTACTAGACTATATCTCTGTTCCAGGAGACCAGTACTAGACTATATCTCTGTTCCAGGAGACCAGTACTAGACTATATCTCTGTTCCAGGAGACCAGTACTAGACTATATCTCTGTTCCAGGGGACCAGTACTAGACTATATCTCTGTTCCAGGAGACCAGTACTAGACTATATCTCTGTTCCAGGAGACCAGTACTAGACTATATCTCTGTTCCAGGAGACCAGTACTAGACTATATCTCTGTTCCAGGGGACCAGTACTAGACTATATCTCTGTTCCAGGAGACCAGTACTAGACAATATCTCTGTTCCAGGAGACCAGTACTAGACTATATCTCTGTTCCAGGGGACCAGTACTAGACTATATCTCTGTTCCAGGGGACCAGTACTAGACTATATCTCTGTTCCAGGAGACCAGTACTAGACTATATATCTGTTCCAGGGGACCAGTACTAGACTATATCTCTGTTCCAGGAGACCAGTACTAGACTATATCTCTGTTCCAGGGGACCAGTACTAGACTATATCTCTGTTCCAGGGGACCAGTACTAGACTATATCTCTGTTCCAGGAGACCAGTACTAGACTATATCTCTGTTCCAGGGGACCAGTACTAGACTATATCTCTGTTCCAGGAGACCAGTACTAGACTATATCTCTGTTCCAGGAGACCAGTACTAGACTATATCTCTGTTCCAGGAGACCAGTACTAGACTATATCTCTGTTCCAGGGGACCAGTACTAGACTATATCTCTGTTCCAGGAGACCAGTACTAGACTATATCTCTGTTCCAAGAGACCAGTACTAGACTATATCTCTGTTCCAGGGGACCAGTACTAGACTATATCTCTGTTCCAGGAGACCAGTACTAGACTATATCTCTGTTCCAGGAGACCAGTACTAGACTATATCTCTGTTCCAGGAGACCAGTACTAGACAATATCTCTGTTCCAGGAGACCAGTACTAGACAATATCTCTGTTCCAGGAGACCAGTACTAGACTATATCTCTGTTCCAGGAGACCAGTACTAGACTATATCTCTGTTCCAGGAGACCAGTACTAGACTATATCTCTGTTCCAGGAGACCAGTACTAGACTATATCTCTCTGTTCCAGGGGACCAGTACTAGACTATATCTCTGTTCCAGGAGACCAGTACTAGACTATATCTCTGTTCCAGGAGACCAGTACTAGACTATATATCTGTTCCAGGGGACCAGTACTAGACTATATCTCTGTTCCAGGGGACCAGTACTAGACTATATATCTGTTCCAGGAGACCAGTACTAGACTATATCTCTGTTCCAGGGGACCAGTACTAGACTATATCTCTCTGTTCCAGGAGACCAGTACTAGACTATATATCTCTGTTCCAGGAGACCAGTACTAGACTATATCTCTGTTCCAGGAGACCAGTACTAGACTATATCTCTGTTCCAGGAGACCAGTACTAGACTATAT
>NW_025745845.1:140000-142500 GCF_021184085.1 Oncorhynchus gorbuscha
TGTACTCATTAAGACTACTGGGTACTACTGGGTACTACTGGGTACTACTGTACTCATTAAGACTACTGGGTACTACTGGGTACTACTGTACTCATTAAGACTACTGGGTACTACTGGGTACTACTGTACTCATTAAGACTACTGGGTACTACTGTACTCATTAAGGCTACTGGGTACTACTGGGTACTACTGTACTCATTAAGACTACTGGGAACTACTGTACTCATTAAGACTACTGGGTACTACTGTACTCATTAAGACTACTGGGTACTACTGTACTCATTAAGACTACTGGGTACTACTGTACTCATTAAGACTACTGGGTACTACTGTACTCATTAAGACTACTGGGTACTACTGTACTCATTAAGACTACTGGGAACTACTGTACTCATTAAGACTACTTGGTACTACTGTACTCATTAAGACTACTGGGTACTACTGTACTCATTAAGGCTACTGGGTACTACTGTACACAACGGGACCGTATTACAACACACTGTTAGGATCTGATCTTATTAAGGGGAAGCTGAACATATATTATCTATGGAGCTCTGAATATTGACTGTGAAAATAAGTGGACAGAGAGATGGGGAGGGAGGGAGGGAGGGGGTGAAGTGTGGAGAGGGAGGGAGGGAGAGTGTGAAGGGTGGAGAGGGAGGGCGGGAGGGGGTGAAGAGTAGGAGGAGAGAGAGAAGGGGAGAGAGAGACAGAGAAAGAGAGAGAGAGAGAAATTGAGAGAGAGAAGGGTTGAAAGGGAGAGAGAGAGAGAGAGAGAGAGAGAGAGAGAGAGAGAGAGAGACAGAGAAAGGGAGAGACAGAGAGAGAGAGAGAGAGAGAGAGAGAGAGAGAGAGAGAGAGAGAGAGAGAAAGGGAGAGACAGAGAGAGAGAGAGAGAGAGAGAGAGAGAGAGAGAGAGAGAGAGAGAGAGAGAGAGAGAGAGAGAGAGAGAGAGAGAGAGAGAGAGAGAGAGAGAGAGAGACAGAGAGAGAGAGAGAGAGAGAAAGGGAGAACAATAGAGAGAGATTAGAATTCAGTAACTAGTGTTGAGTCCTTAGAGAAATCCCCTAAAGAGATCACATTAGTTCTAACCAGAAGTCAGCTCCCTAACATGATTACAGTGTCCGCAGTCCAAACAGCACCCTCTTCCTACAGAGCTCTGGTCTGAAGTCTACTACGGAGGTAATAGGGTCCCGTTTGGGATGCCACTAATAATAGCTGTGCTGCAATGGCCAGACTCCCTGTACCAGACTCCCTGTACCAGACTCCCTGTACCAGACTCCCTGTACCAGACTCCCTGTACCAGCATCATGTACCAGCATCCTGTACCAGGCTCCCTGTACCAGCATCCCTGTACCAGACTCCCTGCACCAGCATCCCTGTACCAGCATCCCTGTACCAGACTCCCTGTACCAGACTCCCTGTACCAGCATCCCTGTACCAGCATCCCTGTACCAGACTCCCTGTACCAGACTCCCTGTACCAGACTCCCTGCACCAGCATCCCTGTACCAGCATCCCTGTACCAGGCTCCCTGTACCAGGCTCCCTGCACCAGCATCCCTGTACCAGCATCCCTGTACCAGCATCCCTGTACCAGGCTCCCTGTACCAGGCTCCCTGTACCAGACTCCCTGTACCAGACTCCCTGTACCAGACTCCCTGTACCAGGCTCCCTGTACCAGGCTCCCTGTACCAGACTCCCTGTAACAGACTCCCTGTACCAGACTCCCTGTAACAGACTCCCTGTACCAGACTCCCTGTACCAGACTCCCTGTACCAGGCTCCCTGTACCAGGCTCCCTGTACCAGGCTCCCTGTACCAGACTCCCTGTACCAGACTCCCTGTACCAGACTCCCTGTACCAGCATCCCTGTACCAGCATCCCTGTAACAGACTCCCTGTACCAGACTCCCTGTACCAGCATCCCTGTACCAGCATCCCTGTACCAGACTCCCTGTACCAGCATCCCTGTACCAGCATCCCTGTACCAGACTCCCTGTACCAGACTCCCTGTACCAGACCCATTGTACCAGGCTCCCTGTACCAGACTCCCTGCACCACCAGCTATGATACTAGCGGCCCCTAGTGGGGAGTTCGGGACAATGCCTGTGGTTCATTGACTGGAGCAGAATATCAATGAGAGCAAGCACAAAGTAACAAGAGGCTTTGCAGAATGAATGTCTTTTAATGGTACTATGGTGCAATGGTACTAGTTCAACTTAGAATGTAGTTAAACATCCCCTGTAATTTTATCTTCTCTGTTTTTAGTCATTTTCTTCAGTCACTTTTTAATACCTTTCAAAAGGAATTCAATGTAAAATTAGAACAAATATAATGATATTTACAGTCGGAACCCGGTCATATTATTTACAAACGAGGTACTGCAATATAATAACGCGACAAAATGAAAACGCGGTACTCTCCTGTGGTTGGAAGCAGCGTCTCTATCAAATGACACATCTTCCCTCACAGATATAATTAGCTTGGGCGTTATTGAGCCC
>NW_025745845.1:145000-147500 GCF_021184085.1 Oncorhynchus gorbuscha
CAGAGACAGAGAGAGAGAGAGAGAGAGAAAGTAATGTCCGCTAGAAAACAGGAGGAGGTTACAGGGTAAAGAAACAGCACGGCGGCATCACTGTGTTTCTGACACAACGTCACGGACAACCAGGACAACACCAACGTCACGGACAACCAGGACAACACCAACGTCACGGACAACCAGGACAACACCAACGTCACGGACAACCAGGACAACACCAACGTCACGGACAACCAGGACAACACCAACGTCACGGACAACCAGGACAACACCAACGTCACGGACAACCAGGACAACACCAGAGTCACGGACAAACAGACCAACACCAACGTCACGGACAACCGGGACAACACCAACGTCACGGATAACCAGGACATCTCCTGCTGCTGTCCACCAAGGTAGCAATTCAACACATAGACGCCTCAGCAAATCAATAGTAAATAACGTTTGTCAGAGGCCACAAGATGGCTACCCACTGCTAGGAGGGTCACAACAACAGCTTCTGGAAATGGTGTCTGTAGTGAGTAACAGACTGAACAGTAAACAGTGAATAGGAAATGGTGTCTGTAGTGAGTAACAGACTGAACAGTAAACAGTGAATAGGAAATGGTGTCTGTAGTGGGTAACAGACTGGACAGTAACAGACTGGACAGTAACAGACTGGACAGTAACAGACTGGACACAGTAAACAGTGAATAGGAAATGGTGTCTGTAGTGAGTAACAGACTGGACAGTAACAGACTGGACAGTAACAGACTGGACAGTAACATACTGGACACAGTAAACAGTGAATAGGAAAATGAATGTATTGTACTGACGACCAGTACTGACACGGCACTAAACTAAACCTCCTCTCAAACATAGAGGAGATCAACGAAGCGCAGACTTCAATAGCAATCAGACACCCGGCTTTGTTCCCAGACTACACCTCCAGGCTCTACAAAGTGATGACACCAGGCTTCAGACAAAACCAAGTCCCCGTTTCTATTGAAGGAAGAGAGAAAAGACTAACAGCAGCTGTTCTATAACTGTCCTCCTTTGATGTAAAAACGGCTTAGAAAGATGCTTTTGGATCAACGTTTATCCACAAAATGTAGCTTGTGAGGAACATGTCCCCAGAGAGAGAGAGACAGGGTAGAGGGAGATAAAGAGAGAGAGAGACAGGGTAGAGGGAGAGAGAGAGACAGGGTAGAGGGAGATAAAGAGAGAGAGAGAGAGATAAAGAGAGAGAGAGAGAGAGAGAGATAAAGAGAGAGAGAGAGAGAGAGAGAGAGAGAGAGAGAGAGAGAGAGAGAGAGAGACAGAGACAGAGACAGAGACAGAGACAGAGAGAGAGAGAGAGAGAGAAAGTAATGTCCGCTAGAAAACAGGAGGAGGTTACAGGGTAAAGAAACAGCACGGCGGCATCACTGTGTTTCTGACACAACGTCACGGACAACCAGGACAACACCAACGTCACGGACAACCAGGACAACACCAACGTCACGGACAACCAGGACAACACCAACGTCACGGACAACCAGGACAACACCAACGTCACGGACAACCAGGACAACACCAACGTCCACGGACAACCAGGACAACACCAACGTCACGGACAACCAGGACAACACCAACGCCACGGACAAACAGACCAACACCAACGTCACGGACAACCGGGACAACACCAACGTCACGGATAACCAGGACATCTCCTGCTGCTGTCCACCAAGGTAGCAATTCAACACATAGACGCCTCAGCAAATCAATAGTAAATAACGTTTGTCAGAGGCCACAAGATGGCTACCCACTGCTAGGAGGGTCACAACAACAGCTTCTGGAAATGGTGTCTGTAGTGAGTAACAGACTGAACAGTAAACAGTGAATAGGAAATGGTGTCTGTAGTGAGTAACAGACTGAACAGTAAACAGTGAATAGGAAATGGTGTCTGTAGTGGGTAACAGACTGGACAGTAACAGACTGGACAGTAACAGACTGGACACAGTAAACAGTGAATAGGAAATGGTGTCTGTAGTGAGTAACAGACTGGACAGTAACAGACTGGACAGTAACAGACTGGACAGTAACAGACTGGACACAGTAAACAGTGAATAGGAAAATGAATGTATTGTACTGACGACCAGTACTGACACGGCACTAAACTAAACCTCCTCTCAAACATAGAGGAGATCAACGAAGCGCAGACTTCAATAGCAATCAGACACCCGGCTTTGTTCCCAGACTACACCTCCAGGCTCTACAAAGTGATGACACCAGGCTTCAGACAAAACCAAGTCCCCGTTTCTATTGAAGGAAGAGAGAAAAGACTAACAGCAGCTGTTCTATAACTGTCCTCCTTTGATGTAAAAACGGCTTAGAAAGATGCTTTTGGATCAACGTTTATCCACAAAATGTAGCTTGTGAGGAACATGTCCCCAGAGAGAGAGAGACAGGGTAGAGGGAGATAAAGAGAGAGAGAGACAGGGTAGAGGGAGAGAGAGAGAGAGAGACAGGGTAGAGGGAGATA
>NW_025745845.1:150000-192500 GCF_021184085.1 Oncorhynchus gorbuscha
AACACACTGCAATAATAAGGACATTTACCTGGGAACACACTGCAATAACAAGGACATTTACCTGGGAACACACTGCAATAACAAGGACATTTACCTGGGAACACACTGCAATAACAAGGATATTTACGTTGAAACACACTGCAATAACAAGGACATTTACCTGGGAACACACTGCAATAACAAGGACATTTACCTGGTAACACACTGCAATAACAAGAACATTTACCTGGTAACACACTGCAATAACAAGGACATTTACCTGGGAACACACTAATGCAGGGTCAAGCTGGCTAAAAAGTTAAACAAAGTCAAGCTTTCAAAACGCACAATAACTAATTTGAACAAATATAGGGTGTCAGTCAGACTGATAGTCAGGGTGAGAGACCACCCACCTGGGGTGTCAGTCAGACTGGTAGTCAGGGTGACAGACCACCCACCTGGAGTATCAGTCAGACTGGTAGTCAGGGTGAGAGACCACCCACCTGGGGTGTCAGACAGACTGGTGGTCAGGGTGAGAGACCACCCACCTGGGATGTCAGTCAGACTGGTAGTCAGGGTGAGAGACCGCCCACCTGGAGTATCAGTCAGACTGGTAGTCAGGGTGAGAGACCACCCACCTGGGGTGTCAGTCAGACTGGTAGTCAGGGTGACAGACCGCCCACCTGGGGTATCAGACAGTCAGACTGGTAGTCAGGGTGACAGACCACCCACCTGGGGTATCAGACAGTCAGACTGGTAGTCAGGGTGACAGACCGCCCACCTGGGGTATCAGACAGTCAGACTGGTAGTCAGGGTGACAGACCACCCACCTGGGGTATCAGACAGTCAGACTGGTAGTCAGGGTGACAGTCCGCCCACCTGGGGTATCAGACAGTCAGACTGGTAGTCAGGGTGACAGACCGCCCACCTGGGTTATCAGACAGTCAGACTGGTAGTCAGGGTGACAGACCGCCCACCTGGGGTATCAGACAGTCAGACTGGTAGTCAGGGTGACAGACCGCCCACCTGGGTTATCAGACAGTCAGACTGGTAGTCAGGGTGACAGACCGCCCACCTGGGTTATCAGACAGTCAGACTGGTAGTCAGGGTGACAGACCGCCCACCTGGGGTATCAGACAGTCAGACTGGTAGTCAGGGTGACAGACCGCCCACCTGGGGTATCAGACAGTCAGACTGGTAGTCAGGGTGACAGACCGCCCACCTGGGGTATCAGACAGTCAGACTGGTAGTCAGGGGGAGAGATCGTGGCTGTGTCCCAAATGACACCCCCATTCCCTATATAGTGCAGTAGTTTTGACCAGGCCCTATGGTGATGGACCCATGTGCTCTGCGTGGGTATCCACTGCAGGAGAGGGACGTTGGAGGTACTCTGTCTGTCCCCTAGTCCCACCCACTCCCTGCTACAAGCACTAATTGAAAGTCCGATGCAGCGAGGTCCCCAATGACCATCAACATGAACATGACCAGGACAATGTTTGATCAACGGGTCTCATAATGAGCTGGAGGTTCAGTGCAGGAAGTAGATGGATGCTGATTGGCTGACTGGCTGAGTGGCTGACCTGCTGATTGGCTGACTGGCTGACCTGCTGATTGGCTGATTGGCTGACTGGCTGGCTGACTGGCTGACTGACTGGCTGACAGGCTGACTGACTGGCTGACTGTTGTTCTAAACTGCTGTGTAGAACAACACAGGTTCAGTATAGGAGTAAACTGTTGTATAGAACAACACAGGTTCAGTATAGGAGTAAACTGTTGTGTTGGACACAGGTTCAGTATAGGAGTAAACTGCTGTGTTGAAGAACACAGGTTCAGTATAGGAGTAAACTGTTGTGTTGGACACAGGTTCAGTATAGGAGTAAACTGCTGTGTTGAAGAACACAGGTTCAGTATAGGAGTAAACTGCTGTATAGAACAACACAGGTTCAGTATAGGAGTAAACTGTTGTATAGAACAACACAGGTTCAGTATAGGAGTAAACTGCTGTGTTGGACACAGGTTCAGTATAGGAGTAAACTGCTGTATAGAACAACACAGGTTCAGTATAGGAGTAAACTGTTGTGTTGGACACAGGTTCAGTATAGGAGTAAACTGCTGTATAGAACAACACAGGTTCAGTATAGGAGTAAACTGTTGTGTTGGACACAGGTTCAGTATAGGAGTAAACTGCTGTATAGAACAACACAGGTTCAGTATAGGAGTAAACTGCTGTGTTGGACACAGGTTCAGTATAGGAGTAAACTGCTGTATAGAACAACACAGGTTCAGTATAGGAGTAAACTGCTGTATAGAACAACACAGGTTCAGTATAGGAGTAAACTGCTGTGTTGAACAACACAGGTTCAGTATAGGAGTAAACTGCTGTGTTGAACAACACAGGTTCAGTATAGTTAAACTGCTCTGAAGAACAACACAGGTTCAGTATAGGAGTAAACTGCTGTATAGATCAACACAGGTTCAGTATAGGAGTAAACTGTTGTATAGAACAACACAGGTTCAGTATAGGAGTAAACTGCTGTGTTGGACACAGGTTCAGTATAGGAGTAAACTGCTGTGTAGAACAACACAGGTTCAGTATAGGAGTAAACTGCTGTATAGAGCAACACAGGTTCAGTATAGGAGTAAACTGTTGTGTTGGACACAGGTTCAGTATAGGAGTAAACTGTTGTATAGAACAACACAGGTTCAGTATAGGAGTAAACTGCTGTATAGAGCAACACAGGTTCAGTATAGGAGTAAACTGCTGTATAGAGCAACACAGGTTCAGTATAGGAGTAAACTGTTGTATAGAACAACACAGGTTCAGTATAGGAGTAAACTGCTGTGTTGAACAACACAGGTTCAGTATAGGAGTAAACTGTTGTGTTGGACACAGGTTCAGTATAGGAGTAAACTGCTGTGTAGAACAACACAGGTTCAGTATAGGAGTAAACTGCTGTACAGAACAACACAGGTTCAGTATAGGAGTAAACTGCTGTGTAGAACAACACAGGTTCAGTATAGGAGTAAACTGCTGTAAGAACAACACAGGTTCAGTATAGGAGTAAACTGCTGTACAGAACAACACAGGTTCAGTATAGGAGTAAACTGCTGTACAGAACAACACAGGTTCAGTATAGGAGTAAACTGCTGTACAGAACAACACAGGTTATGGTACTTTCCATAGCAGGATTGTCAGTTTGGATTCATTATGTGTCTGAAAAAGTGAATCCCATAAGAGTAGAAGCTCAGTTCTGGTTGAATAACTAACACAGGGCCACAGGCCCCTTCGTCTCCCATCATTCCTCTGGAGTGGCGTGATAAGCACTCCTCTCTCTCTCACTGAGGAGGATTTGGTTATTTTAGGTTGCGGCATTGCGTTCCAGCGCCTCCTCCACTTTCCCCTTCCTGTCCTCTCCGTGATCTTATTATTCATTTTAATCCACTTCCTCTCACTCACTCGTCTCCTCCGGATCAAATCATTTCAAACTCCACAGCCAGCGAGCTGCTGACTTAACAGGCTCACACTCACCACAAAGCCCAGGATACAGCTTATCTGATGGCTTCAATAACCACATGTGGAGGTTATACTTAGTATGCACTTGAATACAGTGTGAGTGTCGTGTTTTAGCTGTTAAATGTACTGAAAAGGGAATACAATTGAACTCTGAACCTTTCAAATTGTACCACAGATAGATTGGAGGACCACACATCAGAGAATGTTGACTTGAATGGGAACATCTGTTGTTCTAAATGATACTGTCAGTCCTCAATAGAAAACCTATTGTACTCATAGAAATTCAGATACTAGAATAGACATGACCTTTTAAGTTGACATTTGACAGTGGGTGGACAAACAGGTCATCTGTGTGGTATTAATTAGAATGTAAAACATGTTCATTAAATGTAAAATGTCAATGGTGTACCAACTAGTGGCCTGAAGGGATAGACCCATTCTATGATTTATATTTCTACGGTTGAAATGAGACCTCCTCCCTGTATTCAAGAGCATGTTGTGTCTCAACCGATCGTGGGCACGACACAAAAACATCAGTCAAATATCATCTTAGCTACAACATATGCGAATATGACAAAAATAATAAAAACATTTTTTACATAATTGATGTTTTTAGAATGTGTATAATTTTCATTAAAGGTATAATAAAATAGATTAACAACACTGTTTGATAGCTTTTAAATTATATCAAACTCAACCGTTTATCTGTGACAGCGATGATATCAAACTCAACCGTTTATCTGTGACAGAGATGGTATCAAACTCAACCGTTTATCTCTGACAGAGATGGTATCAAACTCAACCGTTTATCTGTGACAGCGATGATATTAAACTCAACCGTTTATCTGTGACAGTGATGATATCAAACTCAACTGTTTATCTGTGACAGTGATGATATCAAACTCAACCGTTTATCTGTGACAGTGATGATATCAAACTCAACCGTTTATCTGTGACAGAGATGGTATCAAACTCAACCGTTTATCTGTGACAGTGATGGTATGGTGGTGTGATGGTATGGTGGTATGGTGGTGTGATGTTATGGTGGTGTGATGGTATGGTGGTGTGATGGTATGGTGGTGTGATGGTATGGTGGTGTGATGGTATGGTGGTGTGATGGTATGGTGGTATGATGGTATGGTGGTGTGATGGTATGGTGGTGTGATGGTATGGTGGTATGTTGGTGTGATGGTATGGTGGTGTGATGGTATGGTGGTATGATGGTATGGTGGTGTGATGGTATGGTGGTGTGATGGTATGGTGGTATGGTGGTGTGATGGTATGGTGGTGTGATGGTATGGTGGTGTGATGGTATGGTGGTGTGATGGTATGGTGGTATGGTGGTGTGATGGTATGGTGGTGTGATGGTATGGTGGTATGGTGGTGTGATGGTATGGTGGTGTGATGGTATGGTGGTGTGATGGTATGGTGGTGTGATGGTATGGTGGTGTGATGGTATGGTGGTGTGATGGTATGGTGGTGTGATGGTATGGTGGTATGATGGTATGGTGGTGTGATGGTATGGTGGTGTGATGGTATGGTGGTGTGATGGTATGGTGGTGTGATGGTATGGTGGTGTGATGGTATGGTGGTGTGATGGTATGGTGGTGTGATGGTATGGTGGTGTGATGGTATGGTGGTATGGTGGTATGTATGGTGGTATGATGGTATGGTGGTGTGATGGTATGGTGGTGTGATGGTATGGTGGTATGGTGGTGTGATGGTATGGTGGTGTGATGGTATGGTGGTGTGATGGTATGGTGGTGTGATGGTATGGTGGTGTGATGGTATGGTGGTATGGTGGTGTGGTGGTATGGTGGTATGTATGGTGGTATGGTCGTGTAATGGTATGGTGGTGTAATGCTACATGGGTCGACTCGGAGCACCTTGATCTCTTGAACGGTTTAACATTCAGGTCCCCTTTTCCACCAGGAAAACATGTACGGATGGTTTTAGTTTAAATCAAAATGGATGCTGTCAAAAAGGGATTGAATTCAAAATGGATTTAGCCCGACAGCCAATCTATAGGCTACAGACTAGCTAGACAAGCCAGCCAGAACTAACACATATATTGACAAGAAAGCCACCCAGAACTAACACATATATATTGACAAGAAAGCCACCCAGAACTAACACATATATATTGACAAGAAAGCCACCCAGAACTAACACATATATATTGACAAGAAAGCCACCCAGAACTAACACATATATATTGACAAGAAAGCCACCCAGAACTAACACACATATATTGACAAGAAAGCCACCCAGAACTAACACATATATATTGACAAGAAAGCCACCCAGAACTAACACATATATATTGACAAGAAAGCCACCCAGAACTAACACATATATATTGACAAGAAAGCCACCCAGAACTAACACATATATATTGACAAGAAAGCCACCCAGAACTAACACATATATTGACAAGAAAAGCCACCCAGAACTAACACATATATTGACAAGAAAGCCACCCAGAACTAACACATATATTGACAAGAAAGCAACCCAGAACTAACAATTTGTAAGTCGCTCTGGATAAGAGCGTCTGCTAAATGACTTAAATGTTAAATGTAAATGTAACACATATATATATTGACAAGAAAGCCACCCAGAACTAACACATATATATTGACAAGAAAACCCAGAACTAACACATATATATTGACAAGAAAAGCAGAAACTAAAACATATATATTGACAAGCCACCCAGAACTAACACATATATATATATATTGACAAGAAAAGCCAGCCACATCCACACAGTACTACTACAGTGAGAAGACAACCAACTCCATACATTATTCAACTACAGAACAGCTATAGTGACCTGTACAGGTTAGCTGTTCGTGGTTTGTATGTTTGGTCACAGTATTGTTTTAGACTGATGCCCGACTGAGCATTCTACTCAATGCATCGTCAATGAGAGCTGATGAAAGATTTCATCAAAACTGCATTAGTGGCTTGGAAATAAAAATGACTTTCAAAATTAGTCAAATAATTAGTAGGAAAACCTTTTGTCATCACTTTGATGTCACCAGATGTATTATAGATGCAGTATAAGATTAGCTAATTAGCTCAAATTGAGGGGAGGCCACCGGATTTGAGCTAGCTAACGCTAGCATCACTAGCTATTTTTGACGAACTTTGCAAGCTCATGACAACATTGCCACGTCTAAAGTAAATTTGACGACATGCTAATGCATGGCAAAGTTGTTTCCTACTCAATATTTCACTACTTTAACAATGCCATCGTATGTCCAGGCACTATAGTGTAATTTAGACTAAACAGTAGTTAGCCTCCGTCCAGAATGACTGGGTTTAGGGCTCCACCCGTAGAGCACGGCTTGACAACGTTCAGAACAACGTAACGTGACAACGGCATGACGTCAGCGCGTGATGGACGTACGACCTATGAGTAAAGGACAAGCAACCAGCCGGATGTACATTTAGAACAAGCTAGTAGGTTTATAATTGAACACATTTATGAAGATTTTACACTATTGTGGAGAGATGTACTGTTTGGATTCTTTACATACAATAGAAATAAGCGGAATCATTTTTATGTAATTAATTTCATTATTCTTTTGGCCAAATTTCATATACACAAATGTAAATTTACAAACAGAAAACCACATTTTCGTATACTATAAAAATAAATTGAACTGTATTTTAAGACGGTTAAATGCTCTACTAACAAAAAAGCTGTTAGAATTGTAAGTATATGCATGTCCCTTAAGGTCCTTGTGTAATTGTAATGTGATATTGTACCCCCTAGCTCGATTGTCCATTGTTTGTAATCTATGTATGCTTGTGTTCCCTCATGTGCTTTATGTATTGATTTGTTGTTAATAAAAAATAAAATTAAAATAAAAACATTTAGAACAGCTGAACTGACAGCTACTGTTTTAGTAACGCGAGACAATCGGCTCTATACAGTACAGTTAGTGACACAAACCAGGTAGATCTATAGACACAGAACAGCAACAGTGAACAGCCAGACAGATCTACATGTCTATGTCTAACGCAAACCATGCTCCACCACAATACGTTTTCTGGTTACCTTCTTCGTCGCTTTTGTAGCAGGAATCTGCAATATGAGAATTCTTCATTGCAATATTTCTATGGAGTTTAACATTCGCATTGATCTTCATCCTAATATTGGTATTGATTTTGTATTGTACAATGATTGTCCCTGATGCCTCTACTGTTTGAATCATAAGTCATATATACACACTGTTTGATGCGGTTGCCTGGTGGACAGAGAGTATGAGGTTGTTCACATGAATAAAGAGGCTACTGTTTCCCTCTTCCATCTCCAGACAATTATTTGTAGCATATATATCCTTTGTATATGACTGTTCAAGTTTCTCTGTCCACACCTCAGCAGTCATCAACACAGCGTGTACATGTTAAACAGCAGGCTATATGATTCAGTGTAACAGTATAGACTAGCTAGGCTATATGCTTCACAGTATAGACTAGCTAGGCTATATGCTTCACAGTATAGAGTAGCTAGGCTATATGCTTCACAGTGTAACAGTATAGACTAGCTAGGCTATATGCTTCACAGTATAGACTAGCTAGGCTATATGCTTCACAGTATAGACTAGCTAGGCTATATGCTTCACAGTATAGACTAGCTAGGCTATATGCTTCACAGTGTAACAGTATAGACTAGCTAGGCTATATGCTTCAGTGTAACAGTATAGACTAGCTAGGCTATATGCTTCACAGTATAGAGTAGCTAGGCTATATGCTTCAGTGTAACAGTATAGACTAGCTAGGCTATATGCTTCACAGTATAGAGTAGCTAGGCTATATGCTTCACAGTGTAACAGTATAGACTAGCTAGGCTATATGCTTCAGTGTAACAGTATAGACTAGCTAGGCTATATGCTTCACAGTATAGAGTAGCTAGGCTATATGCTTCAGTGTAACAGTATAGACTAGCTAGGCTATATGCTTCACAGTGTAACAGTATAGAGTAGCTAGGCTATATACTTCACAGTGTAACAGTATAGGCTAGGCTATACTTCACAGTGTAACAGTATAGACTAGCTAGGCTATATACTTCACAGTATAGAGTAGCTAGGCTATATACTTCACAGTGTAACAGTATAGAGTAGCTAGGCTATATACTTCACAGTGTAACAGTATAGACTAGCTAGGCTATATACTTCACAGTGTAACAGTATAGACTAGCTAGGCTATATACTTCACAGTGTAACAGTATAGAGTAGCTAGGCTATATACTTCACAGTGTAACAGTATAGAGTAGCTAGGCTATATGCTTCACAGTATAGACTAGCTAGGCTATATACTTCACAGTGTAACAGTATAGAGTAGCTAGGCTATATGCTTCACAGTGTAACAGTATAGAGTAGCTAGGCTATATGCTTCACAGTGTAACAGTATAGAGTAGCTAGGCTATATACTTCACAGTGTAACAGTATAGAGTAGCTAGGCTATATACTTCACAGTGTAACAGTATAGACTAGCTAGGCTATATACTTCACAGTATAGAGTAGCTAGGCTATATACTTCACAGTGTAACAGTATAGAGTAGCTAGGCTATATACTTCACAGTGTAACAGTATAGACTAGCTAGGCTATATGCTTCACAGTGTAACAGTATAGAGTAGCTAGGCTATATGCTTCACAGTGTAACAGTATAGAGTAGCTAGGCTATATGATTCACAGTGTAACAGTATAGAGTAGCTAGGCTATATGTTTCACAGTGAAACAGCATAGGCTATATGTTTCACAGTGAAACAGCATAGAGTAGCTAGGCTATATGCTTCACAGTGTAACAGTATAGGCTATATGTTTCACAGTGTAACAGTATAGGCTATATGTTTCACAGTATAGAGTAGCTAGGCTATATACTTCACAGTGTAACAGTATAGAGTAGCTAGGCTATATACTTCACAGTGTAACAGTATAGAGTAGCTAGGCTATATACTTCACAGTGTAACAGTATAGAGTAGCTAGGCTATATGTTTCACAGTGTAACAGTATAGAGTAGCTAGGCTATATACTTCACAGTGTAACAGTATAGAGTAGCTAGGCTATATACTTCACAGTGTAACAGTATAGAGTAGCTAGGCTATATGCTTCACAGTGTAACAGTATAGACTAACTAGGCTATATGCTTCACAGTATAGAGTACACACACACACACACACACACACACACACACACACACACACACACACACACACACACACACACACACACACACACACACACACACACACACACACACACACACACACACACACACACACACACACACACACACACACACACACACACACACACACACACACACACAGGTAATGATAGACGATAATGCTCTTACCTGGTGTGAGAGAGACAGAATCATCAAAGACAGCGACAGGAGGAACATGGAACAGAGAGAGACAGAACACACCTTGTTAGTGACAGTGACTGACAGGTCGGGATCTTTCTGATCTGTCAGTGGTTGGCTCTATGCAACACAAGGGAATGGGGACAGCGTAATGCATTGTAGTGCCCCTGTCAATAGGTAATGTTATGTTCTTGTATATTATGCAGGTATTGTATGTGCAGGCTTGAACGAGAGGTATTCACAACGCAACACACGATACGTGTGAGAGACAGGGAAGGTACAAATAAAAGTGTGTGTGTGTGTGTGTGTGTGTGTGTGTGTGTGTGTGTGTGTGTGTGTGTGTGTGTGTGTGTGTGTGTGTGTGTGTGTGTTCTTGTGTTGTTGTGTGTGTGTGTTGTTGTGTTGTTGTGTGTGTGTGTTCTTGTGTTGTTGTGTGTGTGTGTGTGTGTGTTCTTGTGTTGTTGTGTGTGTGTGTTCTTGTGTTGTTGTGTGTGTGTGTGTGTTCTTGTGTTGTTGTGTGTGTGTGTTCTTGTGTTGTTGTGTGTGTGTGTGTGTGTGTGTGTGTGTGTGTGTGTGTGTGTGTGTGTGTGTGTGTGTGTGTGTGTGTGTGTGTGTGTGTGTGTGTGTGTGTGTGTGTGTGTGTGTGTGTGTGTGTGTGTGTGTGTGTGTACACGTTACTCTCAATGTGCGTCCGCAACAGTCCTCAACACTCAATAATGGAGACCTTTCTGTCAGAGCGATTTGATTGGTCAAGGCTAATAGTTTACCGTCACTTCAGTTCAACACACAGGAAACGGTGCTAGAGATATATCTGGAAAACTTCAATCCTTTAAAAGGTCTTTCCACACCAGTGGCTTTGATGCCTCAGGCAAAGACATGGAGGGAGGGAGGGAGGGGGAGGGGGGATGGGGGATGGAGGAGAGAGAGAGAGAGAGAGAGAGAGAGAGAGAGAGAGAGAGAGAGAGAGAGAGAGAGAGAGAGAGAGACAGAGAGAGATAGAAAGAGAGAGAGAGAAAGAGAGCGAGAGAGAGAGAGAGAGAGAGAGATAGAGAGAGATAGAAGGAGAGCGAGAGAAATAGAGCGAGAGAGAGCGAGAGAGAGAGAGAGAGAGATAGATAGAGAGAGAGAGACAGAGAGCGATAGAAAGAGAGCGAGAGATAGAGAGAGATAGAAAGAGAGCGAGAGAGAGAGAGAGAGAGAGAGACATAGAGAGAGAGAGAGAGAGAGAGAGAGAGAGAGAGAGAGAGAGACATAGAGAGAGAGAGAGAGAGAGAGAGAGACAGAGAGAGACATAGAGAGAGACATAGAGACACACAGAGAGAGAGAGAGAGAGAGAGAGAGAGAGAGAGAGAGAGAGAGAGAGAGAGAGAGAGAGAGAGAGAGAGAGAGAGAGAGAGAGAGAGGATGAGAGAGAGAGGATGAGACAAGGGGATCATTTCTCTGTTACATTTTGTATCATCAGTAGCGTGAACAGGCAACAAATCAACAGTGACACGCCTGCAGAGAAAATCAGTTATCTTCGGGTCACCGGAAGCAGCGCTGGTAAAATCTCTACACTTCGCGAAACCCTAGACTCTCATCACAGCTTGACACAACAACAAGAGCTCGTCTGATAGGTTGAGGAAATGATGATGATCATGTGGAGACAGGCTTGAGGGTTCTATAAGTACTATAATGGAGTCTGGCTTGAGGGTACTATAAGTACTATAATGGAGTCTGGCTTGAGGGTTCTATAAGTACTATAATGGAGTCTGGCTTGAGGGTTCTATAAGTACTATAATGGAGTCTGGCTTGAGGGTTCTATAAGTACTATAATGGAGTCTGGCTTGAGGGTTCTATAAGTACTATAATGGAGTCTGGCTTGAGGGTTCTATAAGTACTATAATGGAGTCTGGCTTAGGGTACTATAAGTACTATAATGGAGTCTGGCTTGAGGGTTCTATAAGTACTATAATGGAGTCTGGCTTGAGGGTTCTATAAGTACTATAATGGAGTCTGGCTTGAGGGTTCTATAAGTACTATAATGGAGTCTGGCTTGAGGGTTCTATAAGTACTATAATGGAGTCTGGCTTGAGGGTTCTATAAGTACTATAATGGAGTCTGGCTTGAGGGTTCTATAAGTACTATAATGGAGTCTGGCTTGACGGTACTATAAGTACTATAATGGAGTCTGGCTTGAGGGTTCTATAAGTACTATAATGGAGTCTGGCTTGAGGGTTCTATAAGTACTATAATGGAGTCTGGCTTGAGGGTTCTATAAGTACTATAATGGAGTCTGGCTTGAGGGTCAAATGGGTAAGGACTGTTTGTGACTATTCCATTGGCACGTTTGACACATTTTGAAAGACCAATACTGTTTGAACCCAGGTTGCTGCCCACAGACCTGACCTGCCAGTTTATATCACACTGACTGCTAACCCAGGCTAGTAACAGAGAATAACAGAGATAATATCACTGACTCCTAACCCAGGCTAGTAACAGAGAATAACAGAGATAATATCACTGACTCCTAACCCAGGCTAGTAACAGAGAATAACAGAGATAATATCACTGACTCCTAACCCAGGCTAGTAACAGAGAATAACAGAGATAATATCACTGACTCCTAACCCAGGCTAGTAACAGAGAATAACAGAGATAATATCACTGACTCCTAACCCAGGCCAGTAACAGAGATAATACCACTGACTCCTAACCCAGGCTAGTAACAGAGAATAACAGAGATAATATCACTGACTGCTAACCCAGGCTAGTAACAGAGAATAACAGAGATAATATCACTGACTCCTAACCCAGGCTAGTAACAGAGAATAACAGAGATAATATCACTGACTCCTAACCCAGGCCAGTAACAGAGATAATACCACTGACTCCTAACCCAGGCTAGTAACAGAGAATAACAGAGATAATATCACTGACTGCTAACCCAGGCTAGTAACAGAGAATAACAGAGATAATATCACTGACTCCTAACCCAGGCTAGTAACAGAGAATAACAGAGATAATATCACTGACTGCTAACCCAGGCTAGTAACAGAGAATAACAGAGATAATATCACTGACTCCTAACCCAGGCTAGTAACAGAGAATAACAGAGATAATATCACTGACTCCTAACCCAGGCTAGTAACAGAGAATAACAGAGATAATATCACTGACTCCTAACCCAGGCTAGTAACAGAGAATAACAGAGATAATACCACTGACTGCTAACCCAGGCTAGTAACAGAGATAATACCACTGACTGCTAACCCAGGCTAGTAACAGAGAATAACAGAGATAATATCACTGACTCCTAACCCAGGCTAGTAACAGAGATAATACCACTGACTGCTAACCCAGGCTAGTAACAGAGAATAACAGAGATAATATCACTGACTCCTAACCCAGGCTAGTAACAGAGAATAACAGAGATAATATCACTGACTCCTAACCCAGGCTAGTAACAGAGAATAACAGAGATAATACCACTGACTCCTAACCCAAGCTAGTAACAGAGAATAACAGAGATAATATCACTGACTCCTAACCCAGGCTAGTAACAGTATTATAGTAGTGGTCCTCAGTGAATCATTTATTCTGTACTAAAATACTTACAACGCTGAATAGCTTCATAATTCATATCATTAGCATAGGAATGAGCATTTCAATGAGAGAGAGAGAGAGAGACACAGAGTGACACAGAGAGAGAGACACAGAGAGAGAGAGAGAGAGAGAGACACAGGGAGAGAGAGAGAGAGAGAGAGAGAGAGAGAGAGAGAGAGAGAGAGAGAGAGAGAGAGAGAGAGAGAGAGAGAGAGAGAGAGAGAGAGAGAGAGAGAGAGAGAGAGAGAGAGAGAGAGAGAGAGAGAGAGAGAGAGAGAGAGACACAGAGAGAGAGAGAGAGAGAGAGAGAGAGAGAGAGAGAGAGAGAGAGAGAGAGAGAGAGAGAGAGAGAGAGAGAGAGAGAGAGAGAGAGAGAGAGAGAGAGACAGAGAGAGAGAGAGAGAGAGAGAGAGAGAGAGAGAGAGAGAGAGAGAGAGAGAGAGAGAGAGAGAGAGAGAGAGAGAGACAGAGAGAGAGAGAGAGACAGAGAGAGAGACAGAGAGAGAGACAGAGAGAGAGAGAGAGAGAGAGAGAGAGAGAGAGACACAGAGAGAGAGAGAGAGAGAGAGAGAGAGAGAGAGAGAGAGAGAGAGAGAGAGAGAGAGAGAGAGAGAGAGAGAGAGAGAGAGAGAGAGAGAGAGAGAGAGAGAGAGAGAGAGAGACAGAGAGACACAGAGAGAGAGAGAGAGAGAGAGAGAGAGAGAGACAGGGAGAGAGAGAGAGAGAGAGAGAGAGAGAGAGAGAGAGACAGAGAGAGAGAGAGAGAGAGAGAGAGAGAGAGAGAGAGAGAGAGAGAGAGAGAGAGAGAGAGAGAGACAGAGAGAGAGAGAGAGAGAGAGAGAGAGAGAGAGAGAGAGAGAGAGAGAGAGACAGAGAGAGAGAGAGAGAGAGAGAGAGAGAGAGACAGAGAGAGACAGAGAGAGAGACAGAGAGAGAGACAGAGAGAGAGAGAGACAGAGAGAGAGAGAGAGAGAGAGAGAGAGAGAGAGAGAGAGAGAGAGAGAGAGAGAGAGAGAGAGAGAGACAGAGAGAGAGAGAGACAGAGAGAGAGACACAGAGAGAGAGAGACACAGAGAGAGAGACACAGAGAGAGAGAGAGAGAGAGAGAGAGAGAGAGAGAGAGAGAGAGAGAGAGAGAGAGAGAGAGAGAGAGAGAGAGAGAGAGAGAGAGAGAGAGAGAGAGAGAGAGAGAGAGAGAGAGAGAGAGAGAGAGAGAGAGAGATCTTGCCAAGGACAGAGGAAACACCAGAAAGGGTTCGATGTGACTGAGGTTGTTTTCCAAATGGCACCCTAGTCCCTAGATAGTGCACACCATCAGCCCTGGTGCACTAAGGAATGCTGAGTGTACAAAACATTGAGGACACCTTCCTAACAGTCTCAATTCGTCGGGGCATGGATTCTACAAGGTGTTGAAAGCGTTCCACAGGGATGCCGGCCCATGTTGACTCCAATGATTCCCACAGTTGTGTCAAGTCGGCTGGATGTCCTTTGGGTGGTGGGCCATTCTTGATACACACAGGAAACTATTGTGTGAAAAACCCAGCAGCGTTGCAGTTCTTGAGACACACAAACCGGTGCACCTGGCACCTACTACCACTTCCTGTTCAAAGGCACTTCAATCTTGTGTCTTGCCCCTTCACCCTCTGAATGGTTCACAGACACAATCCATGTCTCAACTGTCTCAAGGCTTAAAGATATTTCTTTAACCTGTCTCTTCCCCTTCATCTACATCCTCCACTCCCACTCTCATCCACTCCCCCTCGCCTTCCCTCCACTCCCCCTCTCATCCTCTCCTCCTCTCCTTCCCTCCACTCCCCCTCTCCTTCCCTCCACTCCCCCTCTCCTTCCCTCCACTCCCCCTCTCCTTCCCTTCACTCCCCCTCTCCTCCTCTCCTTCCCTCCACTCCCCCTCTCCTCCTCTCCTTCCCTCCACTCCCCCTCTCCTTCCCTCCACTCCCCCTCTCCTCCTCTCCTTCCCTCCACTCCCCCTCTCCTTCCCTTCACTCCCCCTCTCCTTCCCTCCACTCCCACTCTCCTTCCCTTCACTCCCCCTCTCCTTCCCTCCATTCCCCCTCTCATCCTCACCTCCTCTCCTTCCCTCCACTCATCCTCTCCACTCCCCCTCTCCTCCTCTCCTTCCCTCCACTCCCCCTCTCCTTCCCTCCACTCCCCCTCTCCTCCTCTCCTTCCCTCCACTCCCCCTCTCCTTCCCTCCACTCCCCCTCTCCCCCTCTCCTTCCCTCCACTCCCCCTCTCCTTCCCTCCACTCCCCCTCTCATCCTCTCCTCCTCTCCTTCCCTCCCCCTCTCCCCCTCCCTCCCCCTCTCCCCCTCCTCCTCCTCTCCTTCCTTCCCTCCCCCTCTCCTACTCTCCTTCCCTCCACTCCCCCTCTCCTCCTCTCCACTCCCTCTCCTCCTCTCCTCTCCTTCCCTCCCCCTCTCCTACTCTCCTTCCCTCCACTCCCCTCTCCCCCTCTCCACTCCCCCTTCTTCCTCCTCCCCCTCTCCTCCCTCCACTCCCCCTCTCCTCCTCTCCACTCCCCCTCTCCTCCTCTCCTCTCCTTCCCTCCCCCTCCCTCCTCTCCTTCCCTCCACTCCCCCCCCTCTCCCCCTCTCCTTCCCTCCACTCCCCCTCTCCCCCTCTCCTCCTCTCCACTCCCCCTTTCCCCCTCTCCTCTCCTCCACTCCCCCTCTCCTCCTCTCCACTCCCCCCCCCCCTCTCCTCTCCTCCACTTCCCCTCTCCTCCTCTCCACTCCCCATCTCCTCCTCTCCTCTCCTCCACTCCTCCTCTCCACTCCCCCTCTCCTCCTCTCCTCTCCACTCCCCTTCCTCTATTCCCCTCCGGACCCCCTCTGCCCTGGATGGTAAAATGATTAAACCAACGCAGGGAATCAAATGTTATTTTCAGGGACATAGAGAACCCTGTGTTTCTCTCTCTTTGTCTGAGGAGAGTAATTCCTGTGATGCAGCCCACACTTGAAGGGGGGGGGGGGTGTGTGTGTGTGTGTGTGTGTGTGTGTGTGTGTACTGCTTCCCTGAGATAAGGGTTTCTACATTGTTACAGTAAATCAATGTGACACACTCACCATTATACATCATAACACCCAGAGTCTAATGGGGCCTGGTGCACTACTTTATACCAGAGTCTTATGGGGCACTACTTTATACCAGAGTCTAATGGGGCCTGGTGCACTACTTTATACCAGAGTCTAATGAGGCCTGGTGCACTACTTTATACCAGAGTCTAATGGGGCCTGGTGCACTACTTTATACCAGAGTCTTATGGGGCACTACTTTATACCAGAGTCTAATGGGGCCTGGTGCACTACTTTATACCAGAGTCTAATGAGGCCTGGTGCACTACTTTATACCAGAGTCTAATGGGGCCTGGTGCACTACTTTATACCAGAGTCTAATGGGGCACTACTTTATACCAGAGTCTAATGGGGCCTGGTGCACTACTTTATACCAGAGTCTAATGGTGCACTACTTTATACCAGAGTCTAATGGTGCACTACTTTATACCAGAGTCTAATGGGGCCTGGTGCACTACTTTATACCAGAGTCTAATGGTGCACTACTTTATACCAGAGTCTAATGGTGCACTACTTTATACCAGAGTCTAATGGTGCACTACTTTATACCAGAGTCTAATGGGGCCTGGTGCACTACTTTATACCAGAGTCTAATGTGGTCCTTCTGTAGCTCAGTTGGTAGAGCATGGCACTTGTAACGCCAGGGTAGTGGGTTCACTACCACCCATACCAGAATGTATGCACACATGACTGTAAGTCGCTTTGGATAAAAGCGTCTGCTAAATGGCATATATTATTATTATTATTATATTATATAATGGGGCCCTACTTTATACCAGAGTCTAATGGTGCACTACTTTATACCAGAGTCTAATGGTGCACAACTTTATACCAGAGTCTAATGGAGCACTACTTTATACCAGAGTCTAATGGGGCCTGGTGCACTACTTTATACCAGAGTCTAATGGTGCACTACTTTATACCAGAGTCTAATGGTGCACTACTTTATACCAGAGTCTAATGGTGCACAACTTTATACCAGAGTCTAATGGAGCACTACTTTATACCAGAGTCTAATGGGGCCTGGTGCACTACTTTATACCAGAGTCTAATGGGGCACTACTTTATACCAGAGTCTAATGGGGCCTGGTGCACTACTTTATACCAGAGTCTAATGGGGCCTGGTGCACTACTTTATACCAGAGTCTTATGGGGCACTACTTTATACCAGAGTCTAATGGGGCACTACGTTATACCAGAGTCTAATGGGGCACTACTTTATACCAGAGTCTAATGGGGCACTACTTTATACCAGAGTCTTATGGGGCCTGGTGCACTACTTTATACCAGAGTCTAATGGGGCCTGGTGCACTACTTTATACCAGAGTCTTATGGGGCCTGGTGCACTACTTTATACCAGAGTCTAATGGGGCCTGGTGCACTACTTTATACCAGAGTCTAATGGGGCCTGGTGCACTACTTTATACCAGAGTCTTATGGGGCCTGGTGCACTACTTTATACCAGAGTCTAATGGGGCCTGGTGCACGACTTTATACCAGAGTCTTATGGGGCACTACTTTATACCAGAGTCTAATGGGGCACTACTTTATACCAGAGTCTAATGGGGCACTACTTTATACCAGAGTCTAATGGGGCCTGGTGCACTACTTTATACCAGAGTCTTATAGGGGCACTACTTTATACCAGAGTCTAATGGGGCACTACTTTATACCAGAGTCTAATGGGGCACTACTTTATACCAGAGTCTAATGGGGCCTGGTGCACTACTTTATACCAGAGTCTTATGGGGCACTACTTTATACCAGAGTCTAATGGGGCACTACTTTATACCAGAGTCTAACGGGGCACTACTTTATACCAGAGTCTAATGGGGCACTACTTTATACCAGAGTCTAATGGGGCACTACTTTATACCAGAGTCTAATGGGGCACTACTTTATACCAGAATCTAATGGGGCACTACTTTATACCAGAGTCTTATGGGGCACTACTTTATACCAGAGTCTAATGGGGCCTGGTGCACTACTTTATACCAGAGTCTAATGGGGCACTACTTTATACCAGAGTCTAATGGTGTACTACTTTATACCAGAGTCTAATGGGGCCTGGTGCACTACTTTATACCAGAGTCATATGGGGCACTACTTTATACCAGAGTCTAATGGGGCCTGGTGCACTACTTTATACCAGAGTCTTATGGGGCACTACTTTATACCAGAGTCTAATGGGGCACTACTTTATACCAGAGTCTAATGGGGCCTGGTGCACTACTTTATACCAGAGTCTAATGGGGCCTGGTGCACTACTTTATACCAGAGTCTTATGGGGCACTACTTTATACCAGAGTCTTATGGTGCACTACTTTATACCAGAGTCTAATGGGGCACTACTTTATACCAGAGTCTAATGGGGCACTACTTTATACCAGAGTCTAATGGGGCACTACTTTATACCAGAGTCTAATGGGGCACTACTTTATACCAGAGTCTAATGGGGCACTACTTTATACCAGAGTCTAATGGGGCACTACTTTATACCAGAGTCTAATGGGGCACTACTTTATACCAGAGTCTAATGGGGCACTACGTTATACCACAGTCTAATGGGGCACTACTTTATACCAGAGTCTAATGGGGCACTACTTTATACCACAGTCTAATGGGGCACTACTTTATACCAGAGTCTAATGGGGCACTACTTTATACCAGAGTCTAATGGGGCACTACTTTATACCACAGTCTAATGGGGCACTACTTTATACCAGAGTCTAATGGGGCACTACTTTATACCAGAGTCTAATGGGGCACTACTTTATACCAGAGTCTAATGGGGCCTGGGGCACTACTTTATACCAGAGTCTTATGGGGCACTACTTTATACCGGAGTCTAATGGGGCACTACTTTATACCAGAGTCTAATGGGGCACTACTTTATACCAGAGTCTAATGGGGCACTACTTTATACCAGAGTCTAATGGGGCACTACTTTATACCAGAATCTTATGGTACACTACTTTATACCAGAGTCTTATGGTGCACTACTTTATACCAGAGTCTTATGGTGCACTACTTTATACCAGAGTCTTATGGGGCCTGGTGCACTATACATGGAATAGGAGCCCATTTGGGACACACCTTGTGGGTTGTTGAGTTTACAGAACCTACAGCTTCGTGTCGGTCTCCTGTTGCACATTTTATAGATTCTCCAGTTGTTGTGGAAACAACTGTGTGGCAAAGATGAATAATGAAATGGTAGAGAGGGAGAGGAAGGAGAGAGAGGGATGGAGGTAGAGGGAGAGGAAGGAGAGAGAGGGATGGAGTTAGAGGGAGAGGATGGAGGTAGAGGGAGAGGAAGGAGAGAGAGGGATGGAGGTAGAGGGAGAGGAAGGAGAGAGAGGGATGGAGGTAGAGGGAGATGAAGCAGAGAGAGGGATGGAGGTAGAGGGAGAGGAAGGAGAGTGAGGGATGGAGGTAGAGGGAGAGGAAGGAGAGAGGGGATGGAGGTAGAGGGAGAGGAAGGAGAGAGGGGATGGAGGTAGAGGGAGAGGAAGGAGAGATAGGGATGGAGGTAGAGGGGGAGGAAGGAGAGAGAGGGATGGAGGTAGAGGGAGAGGAAGGAGAGAGAGGGATGGAGGTAGAGGGAGAGGAAGGAGAGAGAGGGATGGAGGGAGAGGGAGAGGAAGGAGAGAGAGGGATGGAGGTAGAGGGAGAGGAAGGAGAGAGAGGGATGGAGGTAGAGGGAGAGGAAGGAGAGTGAGGGATGGAGGGAGGGAGGGAGAGGAGAGGAAGGAGAGTGAGGGATGGAGGGAGAGGAAGGAGACATAGGGATGGAGGTAGAGGGAGAGGAAGGGGAGAGAGGGATGGAGGTAGAGGAGAGGAAGGAGACATAGGGATGGAGGTAGAGGGAGAGGAAGGAGAGAGAGGGATGGAGGTAGAGGGAGAGGAAGGAGACATAGGGATGGAGGTAGAGGGAGAGGAAGGAGAGAGAGGGATGGAGGTAGAGGGAGAGGAAGGAGAGAGAGGGATGGAGGTAGAGGGAGAGGAAGGAGAGAGAGATGGAGGTAGAGGGGAGGAAGGAGACAGAGGGATGGAGGTAGAGGGAGAGGAAGGAGAGAGAGGGATGGAGGTAGAGGGGGAGGAAGGAGACAGAGGTATGGAGGTAGAGGGAGAGGAAGGAGAGAGAGGGATGGAGGTAGAGGGGGAGGAAGGAGAGAGAGGGATGGAGGTAGAGGGAGAGGAAGGAGACAGAGGGATGGAGGTAGAGGGAGAGGAAGGAGAGAGAGGGATGGAGGTAGAGGGGGAGGAAGGAGAGAGGGAGATGGAGGTAGAGGGGAGGAAGGAGAGAGAGGGATGGAGGTAGAGGGAGAGGAAGGAGAGAGGGATGGAGGTAGAGGTAGAGAAGGAAGGATGGAGGTAGAGGGGATGGAGGTAGGTAGAGGAGAGGAAGGAGAGAGAGGGATGGAGGTAGAGGGAGAGGAAGGAGAGAGAGGGATGGAGGTAGAGGGAGAGGAAGGAGAGAGAGGGGAGGTAGAGGGAGAGGAAGGAGAGAGAGGGATGGAGGTAGAGGGAGAGGAAGGAGAGAGATGATGGAGGTAGAGGGAGAGGAAGGAGATGAGGGATGAGGTAGAGGGAGAGAAGGAGAGAGAGGGATGGAGGTAGAGGGAGAGGAAGGAGAGAGAGGATGGAGGTAGAGGGAGAGGAAGGAGATAGAAATGGAGGTAGAGGGAGAGGGAGGAGAGGGATGGAGGTAGGGGAGAGAGAAGGGAGGAGGTGAGGGGGGAAGGAGGGATGAAGGTCGAGGAAGAGGGAGGAGAGAGGGATGAAGGTAGAGGGGGAGAGAAGGAGTGAGAGAGAGGGATGAAGGTAGAGGGAGAGGAGGAAAGAGAGGGATGGAGGTAGAGGGAGAGGAGTGAGAGAGAGATGAAGGTAGAGAGAGGAGTGAGAGAAGGAGTGAGAGAGATGGATGGAGGTAGAGGGGGATAGAAGGAGTGAGAGAGAGGGATGGAGGTAGAGGGGGATAGAAGAAGTGAGAGAGAGGTGGAGGTAGAGGGAGAGGAGTGAGATAGAGGGATGAAGGTAGAGTGAGAGAAGGAGTGAGAGATGGATGGAGGTAGAGTGAGAGAAGGAGGGAGAGAGAGGGATGACGGTAGAGTGAGAGAAGGAGGGAGAGAGAGGGATAACGGTAGAGGGAGATGTATGCCCTCTAGTGGTTTTACAATGAGGTAAAAACAGTTAAAATCCTTCTCTCCACTTCACTCTCCTCTCCTCTCCCCCCTCCCCTTCTCTCTGCTTCTCTCCTCTCCTCTCCTCTCTCTCTCTCCTCTTCTCTCCGCTTCCTCTCCTCTCCTCTCTCTCTCTCCTCTTCTCTCCACTTCACTCTCCTCTCTCTCTCTCTCCCCCCCTCCCCTTCTCTCCTCACTCTCCTCTCCCCCTCCAATTCTCTCCTCACTCTCCTCTCCTCTCTCTCTCCTCTCCCCCCCCTCCTCTCTCTCTCTCTCCCCTCTCCCCCTCCCCTTATCTCCTCACCTCTCTCTCCTCTCCCCCTCCCCGCTTCACTCTCCCCTCTCTCCCCCTCCCCTTCTCTCTGCTTCTCTCCTTTCTCTCCCCTCCCCTTCTCTCTGCTTCACTCTCCTCTCCCTCCCCCTTCTCTCTGCTTCTCTCTGCTTCCTCTCCTCCTCCTCTCTCTCCTCTCCCTCCTCTCCTCTCCTCTCTCTCTCCTCTCCCCCTTCTCTCTGCTTCACACTCCTCTCCCTCCCCCTCCCCTTCTCTCTGCTTCACTCTCCTCTCCTCTCTCTCCTCTCCCCTTCCTCCTCCTCTCTCTCTCTCTCTCCCCCTCCCCTTCTCTCTGCTTCACTCTCATCTCCCCTTCACTCTCCTCTCCTCTCTCTCTCCTCTCCCCTCCTCTCCTCTCCCCCTCCCCTTCTCTCTGCTTCACTCTCCTCTCCCCCTCCCCTTCTCTCTGCTTCACTCTCCTCTCTCTCTCTCTCCCCTCCTCTCCTCTCCTCTCCTCTCCTCTCCTCCCCTCCCCCTTCTCTCTGCTTCACTCTCCCTCCCCCTCCCCTTCTCTCTGCTTCACTCTCCTCTCCCCTCCCCCTTCTCTCTGCTTCCTCTCCTCCCTCTCCTCTCCTCTCCTCTCCTCTCCTCTCCTCTCCTCTCCTCTCCTCTCCTCTCCTCTCTCTCTCCTCTCCTCCTCCTCTCCTCTCCTCCTCTCCTCTCTCTCCTCCACCCTCCCTGCTTCTCTCTCCTCTCCCCTCCCCTTCTCTCTGCTTCACTCTCCTCTCCTATCCTCTCCTCTCCTCTCCTCTCCTCTCCTCCTCTCTCTCTCCTCTCCTCTCCTCCTCTCCTCTCCTCTCCTCCTCCTCTCCTCTCTCTCCTCTCCTCTCTCTCCTCCACCCTCCCCTTCTCTCTGCTCTCTCCCCCCCTCCCCTTCTCTCTGCTTCACTCTCCTCTCCCCCTCCCTTCTCTCTGCTTCACTCTCCTCTCCCCTCCCCCTTCTCTCTGCTTCACTCTCCTCCCCTCTCCCTCCTCTCTCCTCTCCTCTCCTCTCCTCCTCCTCTCCTCTCCTCTCCTCTCCTCCTCCTCTCTCCTCTCCTCTCCTCTCCTCTCCTCTCCTCCTCCACCCTCCCCTTCTCTCTCCTCTCCCCTCTCTCTGCTTCACTCTCCTCTCCTATCCTCTCCTCTCCTCCTCCCATCCCATCCTCTCCTCTCCTCCCTCTCTCCTCTCTCTCCTCTCCTCTCCTCCCATGTCTCTCTGCTCCACCCTCCCCTTCTCTATCCCCCTTCTCTCTGCTTCACTCTCCTATCCTCTCCTCCCTCTCCCTCCTCTCCTCTCCTCTCCTCCTCCTCTCCTCTCCATCTCTCTCCTCTCTCTCCTCCACCCTCCCCTTCTCTCTCCTCTCCCCAGGCCCCTTCTCTCTGCTTCACTCTCCTCTCCTATCCTCTCCTCTCCTCCTCCCATCCCATCCTCTCCTCTCCTCTCCTCTCCTCTCCTCTCCTCTCCTCTCTCTCCTCCACCCTCCCCTTCTCTCTCCTCTCCTCCAGCTCTCCAGGGATGCTCCTCTCCTCTCCTCAGTAAGGGCTGACTCACAAGGCAGAGAGGGAAAAAGAGAAGATCTCCTCTCCTCTCCTCTCCTCTCCTCTCCTCTCCTCTCCAGAGAGAACCCTCCCCTTCTCTCTCCCCTTCTCTCTGCTTGACTCTCCTCTCCTCAGGTCAACAAAATGTCTCCTCTCCTCTCAGAACAGCAACTCCTCTCCTAGTCTATATCCTCTCCTCTCCATCCTCCTCAGGCAACATCTCCTCTCCTCTCCTCAGAACAGCCAAGCCTCCCCTTCTCTCTCCTCTCCCCTCCCCTTCTCTCTGCTTCATCTCCTCTCCTATCCTCTCCAAGCCTCCTCCCATCCCATCCTCTCCTCTCCTCTCCTCTCCTCATGTCTGAAGAGAACAGCAACAAGCCTAGTCTATATCCATCCTCTCCTCTCCTCCAAGCAGGCATGCATCCAAACCAGTAAGGGCTGACTCACAAGGCAGAGAGGGTCTAGATACAAGAGAGATAGGAAGAGAGGAAAGATGTCTGAGAGAAGAACAGCAGACAAGAGAGTCTATATACATGTTAGCCCCTGAAGCAGGTCAACATGTGTGAAGACAGAACAGCAACAAGCCTAGTCTATATACCTATGAAGCAGGTCACCATGTCTGAAGAGAGAACAGCAACAAGCCTAGTCTATATACATATATATATGAAGCAGGCAACATGTCTGAAGAGAGAACAGCAACAAGCCTAGTCTATATACCTATGAAGCAGGTCACCATGTCTGAAGAGAGAACAGCAACAAGCCTAGTATATATATTACTGTTTTTGAACCATCATCTTTGATAGGCAAGGCCATAATGTATTATTCCAGCCCAGGTGCAATTTACATTACATGCATTTGTACACTACATGCAGTGTGTGTACAAAGTTTTAAACAGATCCAATGAACCTTTTCAAAATGTTGTATCAAGACTGCTCAAATGTGCCTAATGTGTTTATTCATAACTTTTCATGTTCATAACTGTGCACTCTCCTCAAACAAAAGCATGATATTATTTCACGGTAATAGCTACTATACATTGGACAGTGCAGTTAGATGAACAAGAATGTAAGCTTTCTGCCCATATCAGATCTGTCTACGTCCTGGGAAATGTTCTTGTTACTTACAACCTCATGCTAATCGTATTAGCCTACGTTAGATCAACCTCATGCTAATCACATTAGCCTACGTTAGATCAACCTCATGCTAATCACATTAGCCTACGTTAGCTCAACCTCATGCTAATCACATTAGCCTACGTTAGCTCAACCTCATGCTAATCACATTAGCCTACGTTAGCTCAACCTCATGCTAATCATATTAGCCTACGTTAGCTCAACCTCATGCTAATCATATTAGCCTACGTTAGATCAACCTCATGCTAATCGCATTAGCCTACGTTAGCTCAACCTCATGCTAATCGCATTAGCCTACGTTAGCTCAACCTCATGCTAATCGCATTAGCCTACGTTAGATCAACCTCATGCTAATCACATTAGCCTACGTTAGCTCAACCTCATGCTAATCGTATTAGCCTACGTTAGATCAACCTCATGCTAATCACATTAGCCTATGTTATCTCAACCGTCCCGCAGGGGACCCACCGATCCTTAAGAAGTTTTTAAGTCATCCGTATTCTCCAGTAATACATTTGCGGACGCTATAGTATAGGTTCTAATACAAGGTATTAGATGCCGTGAGCAATTAATAGGCACAAATACCATATATATTCTCTGTGTTAGGGGGTATCAACACCATGACTATTCTCTGGGGAAGTGGGTATCAATAACATTACTCTTCTCTGGGGAAGTGGGTATCAATACCATAACTATTCTCTGGGGAAGTGCGTATCAATAACATTACTCTTCTCTGGGGAAGTGGGTATCAATACCATAACTATTCTCTGGGTTAGGGGGTATCAATACCATAACTATTCTCTGGGTTAGGGGGTATCAATACCATAACTATTCTCTGGGTTAGGGGGTATCAATACCATAACTATTCTCTGGGTTAGGGGGTATCAATACCATAACTATTCTCTGGGTTAGGGGGTATCAATACCATAACTATTCTCTGGGTTAGGGGGTATCAACACCATGACTATTCTCTGGGGAAGTGGGTATCAATAACATTACTCTTCTCTGGGGAAGTGGGTATCAATACCATAACTATTCTCTGGGTTAGGGGGTATCAATACCATAACTATTCTCTGGGTTAGGGGTATCAATACCATAACAATTCTCTGGCTGGGTCTAGGTGGGTATCAATAACATTACTCTTCTCTGGGGAAGTGGGTATCAATACCATAACTATTCTCTGGGTTAGGGGGTATCAATACCATAACTATTCTCTGGGTTAGGGGGTATCAATACCATAACTATATAGTGGAGGGTCTAGACTAGAGGTTAATGGGTATCTGTAGGAGGAAGGTATATAGTGGAGGGTCTAGACTAGAGGTTAATTTCAATACAGTGTTTACAGACCTGCTGTTATATAGCCTCTCTCAAGCCTCTCAGTATCAACACAGTGTTTACAGACCTGCTGTTATATAGCCTCTCTCAAGCCTCTCAGTATCAACACAGTGTTTACAGACCTGCTGTTATATAGCCTCTCGCAAGCCTCTCAGTATCAACACAGTGTTTACAGACCTGCTGTTATATAGCCTCTCTCAAGCCTCTCAGTATCAACACAGTGTTTACAGACCTGCTGTTATATAGCCTCTCAGTATCAACACAGTGTTTACAGACCTGCTGTTATATAGCCTCTCAGTATCAACACAGTGTTTACAGACCTGCTGTTATATAGCCTCTCGCAAGCCTCTCAGTATCAACACAGTGTTTACAGACCTGCTGTTATATAGCCTCTCTCAAGCCTCTCAGTATCAACACAGTGTTTACAGACCTGCTGTTATATAGCCTCTCTCAAGCCTCTCAGTATCAACACAGTGTTTACAGACCTGCTGTTATATAGCCTCTCAGTATCAACACAGTGTTTACAGACCTGCTGTTATATAGCCTCTCTCAAGCCTCTCAGTATCAACACAGTGTTTACAGACCTGCTGTTATATAGCCTCTCTCAAGCCTCTCAGTATCAACACAGTGTTTACAGACCTGCTGTTATATAGCCTCTCTCAAGCCTCTCAGTATCAACACAGTGTTTACAGACCTGCTGTTATATAGCCTCTCTCAAGCATCTCAGTATCAACACAGTGTTTACAGACCTGCTGTTATCCCACCACTCAGTATCAAATGACCTGTCATGTAGTTGGTCCTACAGTGTGATGACAGGTTGGAACAGAAGATTGCAGTGTTCAATGATCAACACAGTGTTTACAGCCTGCTGTTACGCCTCTCTCAACACACAGTATCAACACACACACAGACATATAGCACACACAAGCACACACACACACACACACACACACACACACACACACACACACACACTGAGATGGGTGTCACTCTGTGTGGTTATCTCTCTGTGTGGATATCTCTCTGTGTGGTTGTATAATAACCAGACATGACCTGTACTGTGTGTGTGTGTGTGTGTGTGTGTGTGTGTGTGTGTGTGTGTGTGTGTGTGTGTGTGTGTGTGTGTGTGTGTGTGTGTGTGTGTGTGTGTGTGTGTGTGTGTGTGTGTGTGTGTGTGTGTGTGTGTGTGTGTAGAGACAAAGAGGGCAGATGTGCCCAACCAACATCAAGCACCGACATCAACTGTTGACAGGTATAACTCAGGACAACACTGTTATCAATGCTACAGATCATCAACAGGTATAACTCAGGACAACACTGTTATCAATGCTACAGATCATCAACAGGTATAACTCAGGACAACACTGTGATCAATGCTACAGATCATCAACAGGTAGAGATCGGTGGTCTGTAGAGGCTCCGACCCAAACGACAGAGAGACATCTCTAGACCATCTGGCCTGAGGGAATGATAGTATCTACTGTTATTCTTAGAGTGTGTTTACTGTCATTATCCCCCTCACTCTGACACCCTAACAGCAGACCCTGTCAGACCCTGTTATCCAAGGAGACGGCCACTCTATCTGAATGTTAAGTCGACTGTTTCTATGTTAAATGGGAAGCCTTTTCCAAAGCAACGTGACATTTTGTTCTAAAACATTTACATTGACCCCCTTCTATCTACAGTAACTAACACATTGACCCCCTTCTATCTACAGTAACTAACACATTGACCCCCTCCCCTCTACAGTAACTAATACATTGACCCCCTCCCCTCTACAGTAACTAATACATTGACCCCCTTCCCTCTACAGTAACTAACACATTGACCCCCTTCCCTCTACAGTAACTAACACATTGACCACCTTCCCTCTACAGTAACTAACACATTGACTCCCTTCCCTCTACAGTAACTAACACATTTACATTGACCCCCTCCCCTCTACAGTAACTAACACATTGACCCCCTCCCCTCTACAGTAACTAATACATTGACCCCCTTCCCTCTACAGTAACTAACACATTGACCCCCTTCCCTCTACAGTAACTAACACATTTACATTGACCCCCTTCCCTCTACAGTAACTATCACATTGACCCCCTTCCCTCTACAGTAACTAACACATTGACCCCCTTCCCTCTACAGTAACTAACACATTGCCCCCTCCCTCTACAGTAACTAACACATTGACCCCCTCCCTTCCCTCCACAGTAACTAACACATTTACATTGACCCCTCCCTCTACAGTAACTAACACATTGCCCCCTCCCTCTACAGTAACTAACACATTGACCCCCTTCCCTCTACAGTAACTAACACATTGACCCCCTTCCCTCTACAGTAACTAACACATTTACATTGACCCCCTCCCTCTACAGTAACTAACACATTGACCCCTCCCTTCCCTCTACAGTAACTAACACATTTATATTGACCCCCTTCCCTCTACAGTAACTAACACATTGACCCCTTCCCTCTACAGTAACTAATATATTGACCCCCTTCCCTCTACAGTAACTAACACATTGACCCCCTTCCCTCTACAGTAACTAACACATTGACCCCCTCCCTCTATAGTAACTAACACATTGACCCCCTCCCTCTACAGTAACTAACACATTGACCCCCTCCCTCTACAGTAACTAACACATTAACATTGACCCCCTTCCCTCTACAGTAACTAACACATTGACCCCTCCCTTCCCTCTACAGTAACTAACACATTGACCCCCTCCCTCTACAGTAACTAACACATTAACCCTGACCCCCTTCCCTCTACAGTAACTAACACATTTACATTGACCCCCTTCCCTCTACAGTAACTAACACATTGACCCCCTCCCTCTACAGTAACTAACACATTTACATTGACCCCCTCCCTCTACAGTAACTAACACATTGACCCCCTCCCCCTCTACAGTAACTAATACATTGACCCCCTTCCCTCTACAGTAACTAACACATTGACCCCCTTCCCTCTACAGTAACTAACACATTTACATTGACCCCCTTCCCTCTACAGTAACTAACACATTGACCCCCCCCTCTACAGTAACTAACACATTGACCCCTTCCCTCTACAGTAACTAACACATTGACCCCCCTACAGTAACTTCCCTCTACAGTAACTAACACATTGACCCCCTCCCTCTACAGTAACTAACACATTGACCCCCTCCTTCCTCCACAGTAACTAACACATTTATTGACCCCTCCCCTCTACAGTAACTAACACATTGCCCCCTCCCTCTACAGTAACTAACACATTGACCCCCTTCCCTCTACAGTAACTAACACATTGACCCCCTTCCCTCTACAGTAACTAACACATTTACATTGACCCCCTCCCTCTACAGTAACTAACACATTGACCCCCTCCCTTCCCTCTACAGTAACTAACACATTTATATTGACCCCTTCCCTCTACAGTAACTAACACATTGACCTCCTTCCCTCTACAGTAACTAATATATTGACCCCCTTCCCTCTACAGTAACTAACACATTGACCCCTTCCCTCTACAGTAACTAACACATTGACCCCCTCCCTCTATAGTAACTAACACATTGACCCCCTCCCCTCTACAGTAACTAACACATTGACCCCCTCCCTCTACAGTAACTAACACATTAACATTGACCCCCTCCCTCTACAGTAACTAACACATTGACCCCTCCCTTCCCTCTACAGTAACTAACACATTGACCCCCTCCCCTCTACAGTAACTAACACATTAACCCTTGACCCCTTCCCTCTACAGTAACTAACACATTTACATTGACCCCCTTCCCTCTACAGTAACTAACACATTGACCCCCCCCTCCCTCTACAGTAACTAACACATTAACATTGACCCCCTTCCCTCTACAGTAACTAACACATTGACCCCCTCCCTCTACAGTAACTAACACATTGACCCCTCCCTCTACAGTAACTAACACATTGACCCCCTCCCTCTACAGTAACTAACACATTGACCCCCTTCCCTCTACAGTAACTAACACATTTACATTGACCCCTCCCTCTACAGTAACTAACACATTAACATTGACCCCCTTCCCTCTACAGTAACTAACACATTAACATTGACCCCCTCCCTCTACAGTAACTAACACATTGACCCCTTCCCTCTACAGTAACTAACACATTGACCCCCTCCCTCTACAGTAACTAACACATTGACCCCTCCCTCTACAGTAACTAACACATTAACATTGACCCCCTCCCTCTACAGTAACTAACACATTAACATTGACCCCCTTCCCTCTACAGTAACTAACACATTAACCCTTGACCCCCTCCCTCTACAGTAACTAACACATTAACATTGACCCCCTTCCCTCTACAGTAACTAACACATTAACCCTTGACCCCCTCCCTCTACAGTAACTAACACATTAACATTGACCCCCTCCCTCTACAGTAACTAACACATTGACCCCCTCCCTCTACAGTAACTAACACATTAACATTGACCCCCTTCCCTCTACAGTAACTAACACATTAACCCTTGACCCCCTCCCTCTACAGTAACTAACACATTAACATTGACCCCCTCCCTCTACAGTAACTAACACATTAACATTGACCCCCTTCCCTCTACAGTAACTAACACATTAACATTGACCCCCTTCCCTCTACAGTAACTAACACATTAACCCTTGACCCCTCACCTCTACAGTAACTAACACATTAACCCTTGACCCCCCCTCTACAGTAACTAACACATTAACATTGACCCCCTTCCCTCTACAGTAACTAACACATTAACCCTTGACCCCCTTCCCTCTACAGTAACTAACACATTAACATTGACCCCCTCCCTCTACAGTAACTAACACATTAACATTGACCCCTTCCCTCTACAGTAACTAACACATTAACCCTTGACCCCCTCCCTCTACAGTAACTAACACATTAACATTGACCCCCTCCCTCTATAGTAACTAACACATTGACCCCTTCCCTCTACAGTAACTAACACATTAACATTGACCCCCCCCTCTACAGTAACTAACACATTAACATTGACCCCCTTCCCTCTACAGTAACTAACACATTGACCCCCTCCCTCTACAGTAACTAACACATTAACATTGACCCCTTCCCTCTATAGTAACTAACACATTAACCCTTGACCCCCTCCCTCTACAGTAACTAACACATTAACATTGACCCCCTTCCCTCTACAGTAACTAACACATTAACCCTTGACCCCCTCCCTCTACAGTAACTAACACATTAACATTGACCCCCTCCCCTCTACAGTAACTAACACATTGACCCCCTCCCCTCTACAGTAACTAACACATTAACATTGACCCCCTTCCCTCTACAGTAACTACCACATTAACATTGACCCCCTTCCCTCTACAGTAACTAACACATTAACCCTTGACCCCCTCCCTCTACAGTAACTAACACATTAACATTGACCCCCTTCCCTCTACAGTAACTAACACATTAACATTGACCCCTTCCCTCTACAGTAACTAACACATTAAAATTGACCCCCTCCCTCTACAGTAACTAACACATTAACCCTTGACCCCCTCACCTCTACAGTAACTAACACATTAACCCTTGACCCCCTCCCCTCTACAGTAACTAACACATTAACCTTTGACCCCCTCCCTCTACAGTAACTAACACATTAACCTTTGACCCCTCCCCTCTACAGTAACTAACACATTAACATTGACCCCCTTCTCTCTACAGTAACTAACACATTAACCCTTGACCCCCTCCCTCTACAGTAACTAACACATTAACATTGACCCCTTCCCTCTACAGTAACTAACACATTAACCCTTGACCCCCTTCCCTCTACAGTAACTAACACATTAACCCTTGACCCCCTTCCCTCTACAGTAACTAACACATTAACATTGACCCCCTTCCCTCTACAGTAACTAACACATTAACCCTTGACCCCTCCCCTCTACAGTAACTAACACATTAACATTGACCCCCTTCCCTCTACAGTAACTAACACATTAACCCTTGACCCCCTCCCTCTACAGTAACTAACACATTAACCCTTGACCCCCTCCCTCTACAGTAACTAACACATTTACCCCCTCCCTCTACAGTAACTAACACATTGCCCCCTCCCCTCTACAGTAACTAACACATTAACATTGACCCCTCCTCTCTACAGTAACTAACACATTAACCCTTGACCCCCTCCCTCTACAGTAACTAACACATTGACCCCCTCCCTCTACAGTAACTAACACATTGCCCCCTCCCCTCTACAGTAACTAACACATTAACATTGACCCCCTCCCTCTACAGTAACTAACACATTAACATTGACCCCCTCCCTCTACAGTAACTAACACATTGACCCCCTCCCTCTACAGTAACTAACACATTAACATTGACCCCCTCCCCTCTACAGTAACTAACACATTAACATTGACCCCTCCCTCTACAGTAACTAACACATGTACATTGACCCCCTCCCCTCTACAGTAACTAACACATTAACATTGACCCCATCCCCTCTACAGTAACTAACACATGTACATTGACCCCCTCCCTCTACAGTAACTAACACATGTACATTGACCCCTCCCCTCTACAGTAACTAACACATGTACATTGACCCCCTCCCCATCTATAGTAACTAACACATTAACATTGCCCCCCTCCCCTCTACAGTAACTAACACATGTACATTGACCCCCTCCCTCTATAGTAACTAACACATTAACATTGACCCCCTCCCTCTATAGTAACTAACACATTGACCCCCTTCCCTCTACAGTAACTAACACATTAACATTGACCCCCTCCCCTCTACAGTAACTAACACATTAACATTGACCCCCTTCCCTCTACAGTAACTAACACATTGACCCCCCCCCTCTACAGTAACTAACACATTAACATTGACCCCTTCCCTCTATAGTAACTAACACATTAACCCTTGACCCCCTCCCTCTACAGTAACTAACACATTAACATTGACCCCCTTCCCTCTACAGTAACTAACACATTAACCCTTGACCCCCTCCCCTCTACAGTAACTAACACATTAACATTGACCCCTCCCCTCTACAGTAACTAACACATTGACCCCCTCCCTCTACAGTAACTAACACATTAACATTGACCCCCTTCCCTCTACAGTAACTACCACATTAACATTGACCCCCTTCCCTCTACAGTAACTAACACATTAACCCTTGACCCCCTCCCCTCTACAGTAACTAACACATTAACATTGACCCCCTTCCCTCTACAGTAACTAACACATTAACATTGACCCCTTCCCTCTACAGTAACTAACACATTAAAATTGACCCCCTCCCTCTACAGTAACTAACACATTAACCCTTGACCCCCTCACCTCTACAGTAACTAACACATTAACCCTTGACCCCCTCCCTCTACAGTAACTAACACATTAACCTTTGACCCCCTCCCTCTACAGTAACTAACACATTAACCTTTGACCCCTCCCTCTACAGTAACTAACACATTAACATTGACCCCCTTCTCTCTACAGTAACTAACACATTAACCCTTGACCCCCTCCCTCTACAGTAACTAACACATTAACATTGACCCCCTTCCCTCTACAGTAACTAACACATTAACCCTTGACCCCCTTCCCTCTACAGTAACTAACACATTAACCCTTGACCCCCTTCCCTCTACAGTAACTAACACATTAACATTGACCCCTTCCCTCTACAGTAACTAACACATTAACCCTTGACCCCCTCCCTCTACAGTAACTAACACATTAACATTGACCCCCTTCCCTCTACAGTAACTAACACATTAACCCTTGACCCCTCCCCTCTACAGTAACTAACACATTAACCCTTGACCCCCTCCCCTCTACAGTAACTAACACATTTACCCCCTCCCTCTACAGTAACTAACACATTGCCCCCTCCCTCTACAGTAACTAACACATTAACATTGACCCCCTCCTCTCTACAGTAACTAACACATTAACCCTTGACCCCCTCCCCTCTACAGTAACTAACACATTGACCCCCTCCCTCTACAGTAACTAACACATTGCCCCCTCCCTCTACAGTAACTAACACATTAACATTGACCCCCTCCCTCTACAGTAACTAACACATTAACATTGACCCCCTCCCCTCTACAGTAACTAACACATTGACCCCCTCCCCTCTACAGTAACTAACACATTAACATTGACCCCTCCCCTCTACAGTAACTAACACATTAACATTGACCCCCTCCCTCTACAGTAACTAACACATTAACATTGACCCCTCCCCTCTACAGTAACTAACACATTAACATTGACCCCCTCCCTCTACAGTAACTAACACATGTACATTGACCCCCTCCCTCTACAGTAACTAACACATTAACATTGACCCCATCCCCTCTACAGTAACTAACACATGTACATTGACCCCCTCCCCTCTACAGTAACTAACACATGTACATTGACCCCCTCCCTCTACAGTAACTAACACATGTACATTGACCCCTCCCCATCTATAGTAACTAACACATTAACATTGCCCCCTCCCTCTACAGTAACTAACACATGTACATTGACCCCCTCCCTCTATAGTAACTAACACATTAACATTGCCCCCTCCCCTCTACAGTAACTAACACATTGACCCCCTCCCTCTACAGTAACTAACACATTGACCCCCTCCCCTCTATAGTAACTAACACATTGCCCCCTCCCCTCTACAGTAACTAACACATTGACCCCCTCCCCTCTATAGTAACTAACACATTGACCCCCTTCCCTCTACAGTAACTAACACATTAACCCTTGACCCCCTCACCTCTACAGTAACTAACACATGTACATGTCTTAATGACCACCACAGGCCCGGTCCACATCTGTTCATCAGGAACATGTCATGACCTCCCAAGGTGCATAGCAACATAAGACGCCATATGTTATGGATACAGGTACGCTGTGTGTTTCTCCCCCTACCCACAGGTGGCAGTCATCACTCCCTAATCAGTTCGCTAATCAGAAGACACACCTGCTCCTTTTCCCTTAGCCAATCACATCCCCTTTCCCCTTAGCCAATCACATCTCCTTTTCCCTTAGCCAATCACATCCCCTTTCCCCTTAGCCAATCACATCCCCTTTCCCTTGGTTTAGAAGTATCCCAATCAGTTCTCTAATCAGAAGACACACCTGCTCCTTTCCCCTTAGCCAATCACATCCCCTTTCCCTTGGTTTAGAAGTATCCCAATCAGTTCTCTAATCAGAAGACACACCTGCTCCTTTCCCCTTAGCCAATCACATCCCCTTTTCCCTTAGCCAATCACATCCCCTTTCCCTTGGTTTAGAAGTATCTCAATCAGTTATCTAATCAGAAGACACACCTGCTCCTTTCCCCTTAGCCAATCACATCCCCTTTCCCTTGGTTTAGAAGTATCCCAATCAGTTCTCTAATCAGAAGACACACCTGCTCCTTTCCCCTTAGCCAATCACATCCCCTTTTCCCTTAGCCAATCACATCCCCTTTCCCTTGGTTTAGAAGTATCCCAATCAGTTCCCTAATCAGAAGACACACCTGCTCCTTTCCCCTTAGCCAATCACATCCCCTTTTCCCTTAGCCAATCACATCCCCTTTCCCTTGGTTTAGAAGTATCCCAATCAGTTCTCTAATCAGAAGACACACCTGCTCCTTTCCCCTTACCCAATCACATCCCCTTCCCCCTTACCCAATCACATCCCCTTTCCCCTTACCCAATCACATCCCCTTTCCCCTTACCCAATCACATCCCCTTTCCCCTTACCCAATCACATCCCCTTTCCCCTTACCCAATCACATCCCCTTTCCCCTTACCCAATCACATCCCCTTTCCCCTTACCCAATCACATCCCCTTTCCCCTTACCCAATCACATCCCCTTTCCCCTTACCCAATCACATCCCCTTTCCCCTTACCCAATCACATCCCCTTTCCCCTTACCCAATCACATCCCCTTTCCCCTTATCCAATCACATCCCCTTTCCCCTTACCCAATCACATCCCTTTCCCCTACCCAATCACATCCCCTTTCCCCTTACCCAATCACATCCCCTTTCCCCTTACCCAATCACATCCCTTTCCCCTTACCCAATCACATCCCTTTCCCTTACCCAATCACATCCCTTTCCCCTTATCCAATCACATCCCCTTTCCCCTTAGCCAATCACATCCCCTTTCCCTTGGTTTAGAAGTATCCCAATCAGTTCTCTAATCAGAAGACACACCTGCTCCTTTCCCCTTAGCCAATCACATCCCCTTTTCCCTTAGCCAATCACATCCCTTTCCCCTTATCCAATCACATCCCCTTTCCCCTTACCCAATCACATCCCCTTTCCCTTGGTTTAGAAGTATCCCAATCAGTTCTCTAATCAGAAGACACACCTGCTCCTTTCCCCTTAGCCAATCACATCCCCTTTTCCCTTACCCAATCACATCCCCTTTCCCCTTATCCAATCACATCCCTTTCCCCTTACCCAATCACATCCCCTTTCCCTTGGTTTAGAAGTATCCCAATCAGTTCTCTAATCAGAAGACACACCTGCTCCTTTCCCCTTAGCCAATCACATCCCCTTTTCCCTTAGCCAATCACATCCCCTTTCCCCTTAGCCAATCACATCCCCTTTCCCTTGGTTTAGAAGCATCCCAATCAGTTCTCTCTGGAGATGTTTACACCTACATGTCACGTTGTGTGTTATCCTGTGAGTATTGTGTTGTTGTGGCATATGACTGGTTGTTGTTGGTGGGAAAAGGGGGTACCAGGACAAGTTGCCCGTGGGCCTACATTACCCGTAGGAAAACAGTGTCTGAATACCCTAGTTAGAGCTGGGCGGACCACCCACTGTATGCTATGGTTAGCTAGCTGTTCTTACAGAGGGGAGGGGGTCAATGTAAATGTGTTAGTTACTGTAGAGAGAAGGGGGTCAATGTAAATGTGTTAGTTACTGTAGAGAGAAGGGGGTCAATGTACCAAGGGAAGGAGAGAGGAGAGAGAGGCTGTGATATGGCCTATAGTACCAAGGGAAGGAGAGAGAGAGAGAGGCTGTGATATGGCCTATAGTACCAAGGGAAGGAGAGAGAGAGAGAGGCTGTGATATGGCCTATAGTACCAAGGGAAGGAGAGAGAGAGAGAGGCTGTGATATGGCCTATAGTACCAAGGGAAGGAGAGAGAGAGAGAGGCTGTGATATGGCCTACAGTACCAAGGGAAGGAGAGAGAGGCTGTGATATGGCCTACAGTACCAAGGGAAGGAGAGAGAGGCTGTGATATGGCCTATAGTACCAAGGGAAGGAGAGAGGAGAGAGAGGCTGTGATATGGCCTACAGTACCAAGGGAAGGAGAGAGAGGCTGTGATATGGCCTACAGTACCAAGGGAAGGAGAGAGAGGCTGTGATATGGCCTACAGTACCAAGGGAAGGAGAGAGAGGCTGTGATATGGCCTACAGTACCAAGGGAAGGAGAGAGAGGCTGTGATATGGCCTACAGTACCAAGGGAAGGAGAGAGAGGCTGTGATATGGCCTACAGTACCAAGAGAAGGAGAGAGAGGCTGTGATATGGCCTACAGTACCAAGGGAAGGAGAGAGAGGCTGTGATATGGCCTATAGTACCAAGGGAAGGAGAGAGAGGCTGTGATATGGCCTACAGTACCAAGGGAAGGAGAGAGAGGCTGTGATATGGCCTACAGTACCAAGGGAAGGAGAGAGGCTGTGATATGGCCTACAGTACCAAGAGAAGGAGAGAGAGGCTGTGATATGGCCTACAGTACCAAGGGAAGGAGAGAGAGGCTGTGATATGGCCTACAGTACCAAGGGAAGGAGAGAGAGGCTGTGATATGGCCTACAGTACCAAGGGAAGGAGAGAGAGGCTGTGATATGGCCTACAGTACCAAGAGAAGGAGAGAGAGGCTGTGATATGGCCTATAGTACCAAGGGAAGGAGAGAGGAGAGAGAGGCTGTGATATGGCCTATAGTACCAAGGGAAGGAGAGAGGAGAGAGAGGCTGTGATATGGCCTACAGTACCAAGGGAAGGAGAGAGAGGCTGTGATATGGCCTACAGTACCAAGGGAAGGAGAGGGAGAGAGAGGCTGTGATATGGCCTATAGTACCAAGAGAAGGAGAGAGAGGCTGTGATATGGCCTACAGTACCAAGGGAAGGAGAGAGAGGCTGTGATATGGCCTATAGTACCAAGGGAAGGAGAGAGAGGCTGTGATATGGCCTACAGTACCAAGGGAAGGAGAGAGAGGCTGTGATATGGCCTATAGTACCAAGGGAAGGAGAGAGAGGCTGTGATATGGCCTACAGTACCAAGGGAAGGAGAGAGAGGCTGTGATAAGGCCTATAGTACCAAGGGAAAGAGAGAGAGAGAGAGGCTGTGATATGGCCTATAGTACCAAGAGAAGGAGAGAGAGGCTGTGATATGGCCTATAGTACCAAGGGAAGGAGAGAGAGGCTGTGATATGGCCTACAGTACCAAGGGAAGGAGAGAGAGGCTGTGATATGGCCTACAGTACCAAGGGAAGGAGAGGGAGAGAGAGGCTGTGATATGGCCTATAGTACCAAGAGAAGGAGAGAGAGGCTGTGATATGGCCTACAGTACCAAGGGAAGGAGAGAGAGGCTGTGATATGGCCTATAGTACCAAGGGAAGGAGAGAGAGGCTGTGATATGGCCTACAGTACCAAGGGAAGGAGAGAGAGGCTGTGATATGGCCTATAGTACCAAGGGAAGGAGAGAGAGGCTGTGATATGGCCTACAGTACCAAGGGAAGGAGAGAGAGGCTGTGATAAGGCCTATAGTACCAAGGGAAAGAGAGAGAGAGAGAGGCTGTGATATGGCCTATAGTACCAAGAGAAGGAGAGAGAGGCTGTGATATGGCCTATAGTACCAAGGGAAGGAGAGAGAGAGAGAGAGGCTGTGATATGGCCTATAGTACCAAGGGAAGGAGAGAGAGGCTGTGATATGGCCTACAGTACCAAGGGAAGGAGAGAGAGGCTGTGATATGGCCTACAGTACCAAGGGAAGGAGAGAGAGGCTGTGATAAGGCCTATAGTACCAAGGGAAGGAGAGAGGAGAGAGAGGCTGTGATATGGCCTACAGTACCAAGGGAAGGAGAGAGAGAGAGAGAGAGGATGTGATATGGCCTATAGTACCAATGGAAGGAGAGAGAGGCTGTGATATGGCCTATAGTACCAATGGAAGGAGAGAGAGGCTGTGATATGGCCTATAGTACCAAGGGAAGGAGAGAGAGGCTGTGATATGGCCTCTAGTACCAAGGGAAGGAGAGAGAGGGAGATGCTGTGATATGGCCTCTAGTACCAAGAGAAGGAGAGAGAGGCTGTGATATGGCCTACAGTACCAAGAGAAGGAGAGAGAGGCTGTGATATGGCCTACAGTACCAAGAGAAGGAGAGAGAGAGAGATGCTGTGATATGGCCTCTAGTACCAAGAGAAGGAGAGAGAGGCTGTGATATGGCCTATAGTACCAAGGGAAGGAGAGAGAGGCTGTGATAAGGCCTATAGTACCAAGAGAAGGAGAGAGATGCTGTGATATGGCCTACAGTACCAAGGGAAGGAGAGAGAGGCTGTGATATGGCCTATAGTACCAAGGGAAGGAGAGAGAGGCTGTGATATGGCCTATAGTACCAAGGGAAGGAGAGAGAGGCTGTGATATGGCCTACAGTACCAAGAGAAGGAGAGAGAGGCTGTGATATGGCCTCTAGTACCAAGAGAAGGAGAGAGAGGCTGTGATATGGCCTATAGTACCAAGGGAAGGAGAGAGAGGCTGTGATATGGCCTACAGTACCAAGGGAAGGAGAGAGAGGCTGTGATATGGCCTACAGTACCAAGGGAAGGAGAGAGAGGCTGTGATATGGCCTACAGTACCAAGGGAAGGAGAGAGAGGCTGTGATATGGCCTACAGTACCAAGGGAAGGAGAGAGAGAGAGAGGCTGTGATATGGCCTATAGTACCAAGGGAAGGAGAGAGAGGCTGTGATATGGCCTACAGTACCAAGGGAAGGAGAGAGAGGCTGTGATATGGCCTACAGTACCAAGGGAAGGAGAGAGAGGCTGTGATATGGCCTACAGTACCAAGGGAAGGAGAGAGAGGCTGTGATATGGCCTACAGTACCAAGGGAAGGAGAGAGAGGCTGTGATAAGGCCTATAGTACCAAGGGAAAGAGAGAGAGAGAGAGGCTGTGATATGGCCTATAGTACCAAGAGAAGGAGAGAGAGGCTGTGATATGGCCTATAGTACCAAGGGAAGGAGAGAGAGGCTGTGATATGGCCTACAGTACCAAGGGAAGGAGAGAGAGAGAGAGAGGCTGTGATATGGCCTATAGTACCAAGGGAAGGAGAGAGAGGCTGTGATATGGCCTACAGTACCAAGGGAAGGAGAGAGAGGCTGTGATATGGCCTACAGTACCAAGGGAAGGAGAGAGAGGCTGTGATAAGGCCTATAGTACCAAGGGAAGGAGAGAGGAGAGAGAGGCTGTGATATGGCCTACAGTACCAAGGGAAGGAGAGAGAGAGAGAGAGAGGCTGTGATATGGCCTATAGTACCAATGGAAGGAGAGAGAGGCTGTGATATGGCCTATAGTACCAAGGGAAGGAGAGAGAGGCTGTGATATGGCCTCTAGTACCAAGGGAAGGAGAGAGAGGGAGATGCTGTGATATGGCCTCTAGTACCAAGAGAAGGAGAGAGAGGCTGTGATATGGCCTCTAGTACCAAGAGAAGGAGAGAGAGGCTGTGATATGGCCTACAGTACCAAGAGAAGGAGAGAGAGAGAGAGAGATGCTGTGATATGGCCTCTAGTACCAAGAGAAGGAGAGAGAGGCTGTGATATGGCCTATAGTACCAAGAGAAGGAGAGAGATGCTGTGATATGGCCTACAGTACCAAGGGAAGGAGAGAGAGGCTGTGATATGGCCTATAGTACCAAGGGAAGGAGAGAGAGGCTGTGATATGGCCTATAGTACCAAGGGAAGGAGAGAGAGGCTGTGATATGGCCTACAGTACCAAGAGAAGGAGAGAGAGGCTGTGATATGGCCTCTAGTACCAAGAGAAGGAGAGAGAGGCTGTGATATGGCCTATAGTACCAAGGGAAGGAGAGAGAGGCTGTGATATGGCCTACAGTACCAAGGGAAGGAGAGAGAGGCTGTGATATGGCCTACAGTACCAAGGGAAGGAGAGAGAGGCTGTGATATGGCCTACAGTACCAAGGGAAGGAGAGAGAGGCTGTGATATGGCCTACAGTACCAAGGGAAGGAGAGAGAGAGAGAGGCTGTGATATGGCCTATAGTACCAAGGGAAGGAGAGAGAGGCTGTGATATGGCCTACAGTACCAAGGGAAGGAGAGAGAGGCTGTGATATGGCCTACAGTACCAAGGGAAGGAGAGAGAGGCTGTGATATGGCCTATAGTACCAAGGGAAGGAGAGAGAGAGGCTGTGATATGGCCTATAGTACCAAGGGAAGGAGAGAGATGCTGTGATAAGGCCTATAGTACCAAGGGAAGGAGAGAGAGGCTGTGATATGGCCTACAGTACCAAGGGAAGGAGAGAGAGGCTGTGATAAGGCCTATAGTACCAAGGGAAGGAGAGAGGAGAGAGAGGCTGTGATATGGCCTACAGTACCAAGGGAAGGAGAGAGGAGAGAGAGGCTGTGATATGGCCTACAGTACCAAGGGAAGGAGAGAGAGGCTGTGATAAGGCCTACAGTACCAAGGGAAGGAGAGAGAGGCTGTGATATGGCCTATAGTACCAAGGGAAGGAAAGAGAGAGAGAGGCTGTGATATGGCCTACAGTACCAAGGGAAGGAGAGAGGAGAGAGATGCTGTGATAAGGCCTATAGTACCAAGGGAAGGAGAGAGAGGCTGTGATATGGCCTACAGTACCAAGGGAAGGAGACAGAGATCCAGACTCTCATTCCCAGCCAAACGGGATCTGAGCTGGTTAGAGCATCTCCCACAGTGGCTCTTAACTTCCTGACACATGTGGGCTGACTACACAGACTACACAGACAGCACAGACACCTCCAGTACATTACATTACAGTATTTCAGATACTCAACCAGGCAGGTTTGTGTTGAGATGTGGAGTGCTGCTGGAACGTAGACAGAGAAAGCCTAAATAGGAGACTATAGGGACTCTAAAGAGGAGACTATAGGGACTCTAAAGAGGAGACTATAGGGACTCTAAAGAGGAGACTATAGGAACTAAAGAGGAGACTATAGGGACTCTAAAGAGGAGACTATAGGGACTCTAAAGAGGAGACTATAGGGACTCTAAAGAGGAGACTATAGGGACTCTAAAGAGGAGACTATAGGGACTCTAAAGAGGAGGATATAGGAACTCTAAAGAGGAGACTATAGGGACTCTAAAGAGGAGACTATAGGGACTCTAAAGAGGAGACTATAGGGACTCTAAAGAGGAGACTATAGGGACT